>NC_045436.1:151420536-151513816 GCF_002776525.5 Piliocolobus tephrosceles
TGTGGTAAAGAGAGTAAAGCGTCCTCACATATGAAATTGGCATATGTTTCTTGAACTTTAATTGATGAAATATATCAATAACCATGACAAATAATGCTGATATTAAAAATTATTTTCTAGTAGTTTTTCTGAATAATGTAATCAAATATGACTTTTGAATATTTTTAGAATTATAGACTCTAATATTCATTAAAATATTTTAAAAATCCTAGCTTTTAAAATATTGGCAGGGCTCTGTCTTCTTTTGCTTTTGAGATACAGAGGAAAGGGAGAGAAAAACGAAATTAAAAAACAACCACCACCACCAACCAAACAAAAACTGCCATAAATCTGGTTAAGTATGGAGCCCAGAGTCCTATATCTCATGTGAAACTTTTTATAAAATTGTATCTTATTAGTATTAGAGCAAGTGTTGTAGCTTTTTCACTATTGTTGTTTGATGGGTGGGAGAAATGTTACAGCTTTTTACTTCCATGGTGGGCAAGCTCCAGGTTCTTGTCCCACAACCAAAAAGAATAAGGCACATGAATATTGAAGAGTAAGGCAGAGTCAAATTTATTCTTTTTGTTGTTGTTGTTAGTTTGTTCGTTTACTTTGAGACAAAGTTTCAGCCACCCAGGCGGGAGTGCAGTGGCGCAATCTAGGCTCACTGCAGCCTCCACCTCCTGGGTTCAAGCGATTCTCCTGCCTCAGCTTCCCGAGTAGCTGGTGAGAGGTGAAGCCAGCTGGACTTCCTGGGTCTAGTGCCGACTTGGAGATCTTTTCTGTGTTACAAGCCAATTGTAAAATGTGCCAATCAGCACTCTGTAAAAACACACCAATCAGTGTTCTGTAGCTAGCAAGAGGTTTGTAAAATGGACCAATCAGCACTCTGTAAAATGGACCAATCAGCAGGATTCTAAAAGTAACCAATCATGGGTAGCATTGAGAAAAGGGCATTCTGATAGGACAGAAACAGGACATGGGAGGGGACAAATAAGGGAATAAAAGCTGGCCACCCCCAGCCAGCAGGGGCAACCCACTCAGGTTCCCTTCCATGCTGTGGAAGGTTTGTTCTTTGGCTCTTCGCAATAAATCTTGCTGCTGCTCACTCTTTGGGTCTGTGCCACCTTTAAGAGATGGAACACTCACTGTGAAGGTCCCTGGATCCATTCTTGAAGTCAGCAAGACCACAAATCCACCAGCAGGAACCACCTCTGGACACACTGGAACTACAGGCATGCCACTGTGCTCCGCTCATTTTGTATATTTACTAGAGTTGGGGTTTCACCATGTTTTAGCCAGGATACTCGCGATCTTCTGACCCTGTGATCCACCCACCTTGGCCTCCCAACGTGCGGGGATTACAGGCCTGAGTCACTGCTCCCGGCTGGCAGAGTCGAATTTATTAAGCGACAGAAAAGCTCTCAGCAAGGAGACAGGACTGGAAGGAAGGTTGGGAGCTATGAGGCTAAGCTTGAGAGTTTTTTATGGACTCAGAAGGGGTAGGAGTGTGCTGACTGGTCTGCAGGCTGTCTTGGAGAAAGCACCACTCAAAAGAGACACAACAGTGAGAAGAACCAATTGGAGGCAGAGGTGAAGGCTTGGTCCAGGACCTTGGCCTGGAACCAGTCAGGGTCTTAAGTGAAGGCTTGGCAGGGAACTTGACCCAACCAATCACAGGGAGATACGTATATATAAATGGGTGAAAGGTAAAGATTAATCGGGAGGAAACATGTGAAATAAGACAGGGGCACACCAAGGAGAGAGAAGTGTTTCCAAAAGAGGAGTGGAATTGATTCATCTGGTTTCACAGAGCAGGTGTTTCCATTCAAGGACATGGGCTCTTTCTTAACTGGGGCCTGTAGCTTGATTTTCAGGCTGTCCTTAGTTCAAAGGAGCTTTACTGAGGACCCACCCTAACTTCCTGCCTGACTGATTTCTTCCTTCCTTCTCTCTTACAAGTACTTCCCCAAAATTTACTTCCCAAACTTGAGAACAGCAAGATTCCAGAAACTTACTACAGGTAGGCAAAAGTTTAAAACATTCCAGAATACAGTCAGTAAGAAAAGATTCAGCTTTTTTTTTTTTTTTAACTAGATTAATGACACATATTGCAGATATATGCAGGCACCAGTAAATCATTATATGTGCATTGTAACAAAAGTTAAAGTTGACTGCTTCCTGAAATTAAAATTGTGTTTTGAATCTTGTCTCAGAATCTTCTTATTTGCAATTGTTTTGCTTATTGCTATACCTCACGTATTTGGCTAAATGAACATTTTTAGAATGGTAATTTTCAGTTCCACAAAATAATTAAAAATGCAAAATTCTTTAAAAGTATTTTTATCATTTTAAAACAAAGAAAGAATGTAGATCCAAGATGTAGAAAAGTGCGCATAAATATCCTACATTCAACACATTTCTCAGTTACCTTCTGGTTACACATAGAAAAGTAGTCAAAAAGATATGGATAACTTCTTTTATCATGAAGTTACCAATGCAATGAGGTAATAAGCTATTAGATCAGTATTTCAACAAACAAAATTTAATTATGAATTTTGAACACTACCACAAAAAAATAAGTGAATAATTCTGTATAGTGTATATGGGATCACTCGTTTCAGTGATTCTCAACCAGGAGTGATTTTGCCTCCCCCCAAAAACATTTGGAAATATCTGAAGACATTTTCGGTTTTTATAACTGGGGCAGGATATGCTACTAGTATCTCATGAGTAGAGGCCAAAATGCTGCTAAACATCTAAAAATTTACAGGACAGATCTCCACAAGTACTATCTGGTTCAAAACATGAATAGTTAGAAGTCCTTCCATAATGGTGGAATAATGGCATCTGAAAAGCTGGGCATCTATAAAAGCAACAAGAAAGCTGGAAAAGCTTGTCAGAATCACCTTTTCAGATCTAGAAATTAACCAAGGCTTGGGAAAATCCACAGGTTGTTTATTCGAGAAAACTGGCTGCATCTTGTAAGTAAAGCAAGCCTTGTGATGTTTTAACATGCCTTCTTCCCAAACCTTGATCCCCAGCTCTATAGCAGTCCTGAAAACCAAAAGGTTTGTGACTATAGGAGCTATATAAAACAGAAGCCTAGCAGCCAGTGGAAGTGTAAGAACATTTTTTGGAGCTCTAATAAAAAGCCTCATCTCCTAAAAAAAATTGTCATTCTTTTACCTGCCAGAGAAGGTCCATTCACAGGACTCGCCTTTATTTGACCTAAGATCTGATTCTGTACAAATAGTTCTAACCCGAGTGTTTGCTGAAAAAACAGGCAATTGTTTAATATCGTAGCTGCTGGAAGTGATGTTACCAGTTGTGTACAGTAAGATCAAAAAATTAAAAGTAAAAATTAAAAATGAGATGCACATAAGGTGCTTTGCAAAGCTCAAACATGTTCTGAGGGATAGAGAAGAACATGGACGCATACACGTCTGTATATATGTCCAGAAAAGACAAGAAAAAGCTCTGGTCTCTCATCTCTAGCTGACACAGAGCTTACTGTGAAATTAAGAAGTTGAGGCTAAGGCAGAGTTTATACTGCCTACTAGAGCATTGCAAACATCCTCTCCACACACATACATAGCCACTCAACAAAGTCCGGGAGACTCAGTGGCTCAAATCATGTAAGGAAACCTCTGTCAAATCATTAACTGGTCATTAAGCTAACTGAGCAGAGTCCTCAATAGGCTGAAATGACGAGAAAACAGACTATACAAAATTAGTTCAGGAAAATCACTAAACAAATAACAAGAACAGAAACATCACCAACAAGTAATAACAACAATATACTCTGAGGGTGGGGGATCTGACTTCCAGAAATGCCATATGATGTTTTAAAATTTTAGTTTTCAATAAAACATCACGAGATACACATAAAAGTAGGAAATTCTCTCACATACATAGGCTAAAGAAGCAACAAATATAAATTGTATCTGAGGAAGCCCAGGTATAAACTTATTAGACAAAGACTTTAAATTAGCATTGCAAATATATTTATTAAATAACATCTTAAAAGAAGGAAAGGATTAGAATAATGTGTCCCCAAATCAATAATGTCACTAATGAGATAAAAAGTATAATAAAGAACTAAATTGTATTTCAGGAGTTGAAAAGTAAAGTAATTGTAAAAATTACTGGAAGGATTCAACAGCATGTTAGAAGTAGTGAACAAAAGAATAGAAAACAACCCTATTTAAAATGTGTAAAGAACGTAAACAGGCACCCCTCAAAAGAATACATTCAAGTGGCCAACAAACATAAAAACTTGTCAGCATTACTAATCATCAGAGAAATGAAAATCAGAACCACATGAGATATCATCTCAAAACAGTCAGCATGGCTATTATTAAAAACTCGAAAAATAACAGATGCTGCTGAGGCTACAGAGAAAAGGAAATGCCTATACACTGTCGTTGGTAATATAAATTAGCCACTATTGAAAGATTTGGAAATTTCTCAAAGAACTTAAAACACAGCTACCATTCAACTCAGCAATCCCATTACTGGGTGTATGCCCAAGGAAATGCAGTCTTTCTACCAAAAGGACACATTAACTTGCGTGTTCATCGCCACCCTATTTGCCATAGCTAAGACATAGAATCAGCCTAGGTGTCCATCAATGGTGGATTGAATAATGAAAATGCATTATATGTACACCATGGAATACTACACGGCTATAAAAAAGAATAAAATCATGTCCTTTGCAACAACGTGAATGTTGCTGGAGGTCATAATCCTAAGTGAATTAACACAACACAAAATCAAGTAGTGCGTGTTCTCACTTATAAGTGGGTGTTAAACATTGACTATACATGGACATACATATAGGAACAATAGACACTGAAGACCACTAGAAAGGGAAACGACGAGGGTATAGGTTGAAAAATTACCTATTGGTTACTATGTCCACTACTTGAGTGGTGGTATCTGTACCCCAAACCTCAGCATCGTGCAATATATCCATATACTAAACCTGCACATCTACATCCTGTATCAAAATAAAAGTCAAAATTTTAAAAAAAATTACAAACTGGAATATATAGCAATTGAAATTAGCCAGTCTGAAGAACAAAAGAAAATGAAAAAGATAAAAAGAACAAGCCTCATAAATGTTTTCGGAAGGAATCACGTATACAAACATACAGATACTTGGAGAACCATGAGAAGAGAAGGGAAAGAGACAGAAAAAAAAAATTAATAATGGCTGAAAACTTTTCATTCGAAATTATGTTGTAATTATTGAAGTTCAACAGACTCCAGGCAGATTTCAAAGATCCACAACTAGCTACATCAAGAGGAATGCAAAAGATCATGTACGAGTTATCCTCAATAAAATTAACAGCTGATTTCTTATCAGAAACGATGGGAGACAGAATATAGTGAGCTGACGTATTCAAAATGCAGAAGGAAGACTGCTAACTAAAAACTGTCTAGTAAACGATACTTTAAAAACAAAAAGAAATTAAGACATTATAAGATAAACTGGGAGAATTCGTTGTTAGCAGACATTCTCTAAAAGAAATATTACAGAGAGTTCTTCAGACTGAAATGAAAGGAATATAGATAATTCAAATAATCCTTTAAAAACACTAATAAAAATAACTGCATAGGTAAATATAATGGTATTATAAATGTTTTTAGTTTGTAAATAAAGTTTTCTCTTATATGAGTTAAAGGAAATTGAAAAAAATAAAATTTATAGAACTGCTGATGAATTTATTAGAGTAAAGCTCTTGTATACTATTGAAATTACATCTGTATTAATGTGAATTAGATTGTTTTAAATTAAAATGTTAATTGTAGAGTTCAGGGCAACTAAAAACATAAAACCTAAAAATATATAGTAAAATAAACAATACACAACTAAAATAGTATAATAAAAAGTATCTATTTAACTCATTACTACCTTAAAATAAGGCAGAACTAGGCAGCAAAATAGGCAGCAATGCAGGGAGAAACAAAGAAAAATTCACATTAGACATATAGAAATCAGATAGCAAAATTGTCGACATGAATTATATCTTATCAGTAATTACATAAAAATGCATTAAACGTTTTAATCACAAAGGCAAGGACAGGGAGAAACTGGAAATTTTGTTTATTGTTGAGGAAAATGTAAAATGGTCTTTCTACATAAACCAATATGGCAGTTCCTTAAAAAATTATAAATAGAATCACTGTATGATCTAGCAATTGCACTCTTAGGTATATACTCAAAAGAATTGAATGCAGAGTCTCAAACATATATTAGAACTACTGTATGATCCAGCAATTTTGCTTCTAGGTACATCTTGAAAAGAACTGAAAGCAAAGTTTCAAACATATATTTGTACACTCATGCTCATAAAGCATTATTCACAATAACCAAGAGACAGAAGCAATGGAAGTATACAATAACAAATTAATGGGCAAACAAAATGAGGTATGTACAGTCAATAAAATATCATTCACAGCCTTAAAAAGGAAAGAAATTCTGATAAATGCTACAATGTAGATGATACTGGAGGATATTATGGTAAGTGAAATAAGCCAGTCAGAAAAAGACAAATACTATATCATTTCATTTATATAAGACATGTATAGTTGTCCAATTCATTGAAATAGAAAGAAGAGTACCTTCTACTAGGGACTGGTAAAAGCAGGATATGGGAAATTAGTGTTTAATCAGCATAGAGTTTCAGCGTTGCAAGATAAAAAGGATCTGGAGATGGATGGTAGCGATGGTTGTACAACAATGTGAATATACTTCATGCCATAGACTGTACACTTAAAAATGGTTAATGTGGCAAGTTGTATATTGCGTAAATTTTATCACAATTAAAAATTTTAAAATAATAATTTTTTTAAATGTGGAGATTTACAGTGTAGTTAGAAGGTGTAAGCCAACTGTATTATTTAAAAGTGACAGACTTCAGATTCACATACCAGCAAATAGGTTAAAAATGAAATAATGGAAAATACAAACAGTGACCAGAAAATGATACACTAATATGGGACAAAGAGACAATAAGACAATTTTTTTTCTAGAGACAACAAATAATTTATAATAATAATGACAATAGTATCAATTCCACACAGAACTATAAAAATTATAAATATAAATCGTATTTAGTGACAAGATAAAACCTTTATACTTATGGACAATTAATTTTCAACAAGGATATCAAGATAATTTGATCATCATAAAATACAGTCTTTTCAACAAATGGTGTTCAGACAACCGTATATCTATATTTACATGCAAAAAAAATGAAGTTTGATTTCTACTGCCTACCACTTACAAAAATTATCTGAAAATAAATCATATACCTAAATGTAAAAGTTAAAGCTATAAAACTCTTAGAAGAAAATATTTGAATACATCTGTGTAACCTTCGATTAGGCAATGATTTCTAAGACATGACAAAGGTGAATGAAATCATAGAAAAAATAGGTAAATCACACTTGATTAAACTGAGTCTTGTCCTCTGAAGGACCAGATTTAAACTATAAAGAAAGATGAAAAGTAGCACACAGAATTAGAGAACATATTTTCAAATTTAATGTCTAATAAAGAATATGTATCTAGAATTTAAAAGGCCGCTTCAAACTCAACAATAAAAACAACACATTTTTTTTAAAATAGACAAATGATTTGAATAGACGTTTCTCCAAAAAAGACATAAAAATGGCCAATAAGCACATGACAACCTGCTCAACATGACTAGTTATTAGGAAAATGCACATCAAAACTGCAATATGATAAGATTTCTTGTCCATTATGCTCAAGGCCTTGGGAGCCCACACCTAATCCCAGTGAGCCCTGAATGTGAGATATGAAGTCAAAAGCGATTATTTGGGAGCTTTAAGATTTAATAACTGCCCTCCTGTGTCTCAGACTTGCTTGAGGCCTACGTAGCCCCTTTCTTTCTATGTAGTCTCTTTTCTCACTTTTGGAATGAGAATATTTACCCAACGCCTGTACTCCCATTGTATCTTGGAAGTAACTAACTTGTCTTTTGTTTTTTTTTTATTTTTATTTTACAGGCTCAGAGTTGGAAGGGGCTTGCCTTTTCTCAGATGAGACTTTGGACTCTGAACTTTTTGAATTAATGCTAGAATGAGATAAGGCTTTGGAGGACTGCTGGGAAGGCATGACTGTATTTTGCAGTGTGAGAAGGACATGAGATATGGAACAGGGACAGAATAATATGGTTTCTGTCTGTGTCTCCACCCAAATTTCATGTTCATTTGTAGTCCCCAGTGTTGAAGATGGGGACTACTGGAAGGCAATTTGATCATGGGGGTGGGGTTCTCATCAATGGTTTAACACCATCCTTGTTACTATATAATGATAAAGTTCTCATGAGATCTGGTCATGTAAAAGTGTGTAGCATCTCCATGTTCTCTCTCTCTTCCTCTTGCTCCAGCCATGTGAAGTGCTGGCTCACCCTTTGCCTTCCGCCACGATTGTAAGCTTCCTGAGGCTTCCCCAGAAGCAGAAGCCAGGATGCTTCCTGTAAAATCTGCAGAACCATGAGCAATTAAAATCCATTTCTTTATAATTTACCCAGTCTCCATTATTTCTTTATAGCAATGTGAGAACAGACCAGTATACATTAGTTTGGCAAAATTAAAAAGACAGACAATAACCACTGTTGGTAAGAATGTGGAGAGACTGGAAACTTCATACATCATTCATGGAAAAGCATTTTAAAACTAGAATTACCATATGACCCACAAATTTAGTCATATACCAAAAATGAACAAGTTTACATATTAAACCTTGTACATAAGAGTCCATAACAAGATTATTCACAATAGACAAAATTGGAAATAACACAGATATCTGTCATGAATGGATGAACAAATTGTGATATATTCATAAATGGAATGTCATTTGGTCATAAAGTGTAATTAAATACTGATACTTGTTATAAAATGAATGGATGTAGGAAAACAAGATGAAAGGACCACAAAATCATAATTTCCTTTATATAAAATATTCAGAATAGGTAATTCTATAGCAAAAGAAACTATATTAGTATTTACCAAGGGTTATGGGGAGAGCAGGATGCATAGTAACCGCTAATGGGTATAGTATTTCTTTTGTGGTGATGTAAATTATCTCAAGTCAGATGAGTGAAAACACTAAAAATAATCCTCACGTTGGATATATTTAAATGGGGAATTTTGTAGTATATAGTTTATATATTGATAAAGCTGTTATTTTTAAAATGCCAATAATGTTAATGTTGAGAAACTTTTTATTCTAAACTGGAAGGATGGAGATGACATGTTTGCAGAAGTGGCAGTTTAGCTAAGACTTGAATTATAAATCTATTCATAGACCTGAGGATTAAAACAGAATACAAAGTATGAAAGAAAAAATAAAGAAAGTAAGGAACAAAAGGAGGGAGAGAGGGAGAAAGGAAAAAAGGAAGGATGAAAAGAAGAAAAGGAAGAAAGAAAGGAAAAGATATAGAGAAAGGGAGGAAGAGAGGAAGATAGGGATAGAGAAGAGTAAAAAAAATACACTGAGAACAATAAAACTAAGAGTGTTTTTGTTTTTGTTTTTATTTCTGTTAGTTTTAGTTTATTATATAACCTGTTGGAAGACATTTATTCTAGTGACTTTCCTAATGCAAAGGAGTACTGAGGAATTAGAGGCTTAGAGATGTTGAGTAACTTACCTAACTCAGAGAGCTGTTCAGTTTTAGTTTTAGCTGTTCAGTTTTAGTTTTAGCTTTAGAATGAGCCAGAAGCATTTGGTTCCTGTGCCACGTTTCTTATAGGACAGAGAGTTTGGAACAACGTGCCTGTGAAAATAGTAGATTTGCTCAGGACAAATAATTTGGAAGATAGTATGGAACAATCAGATGGAGATGATCAGTAGGAAGCTAAACCTTTGTTAATTTGAATAAAGGAGAAGTAGAAGACCACAGTTATTAAAAACAAGTACGTTTTTGAAACAGCCCACCTGAATCTATTTCCAGGCGCCGTCATTCAGCAGTTTAATCAATACAGGCCTTAATGTCAAATTTTTTATTAGAGATAATAATTTTAATATCTAATTCATAAAATTGAGTATTAAGTATAAAGAATTTAGAAAGATGTTATTGCAAATGAAGGTCACGTGTTAGCTTTTACCTGTGAGGGTAGAATTCAGATAATTCAGGATATGAAAAGGAAAAATAGATATTGATGTCATTACATTCAGGTAGTCAGCTGAACAGTTAGGAGTGATAGAATTATGCAGAAAAAAAAGAAGGAGAAGAGAAGTAAGACCTGGGGAATTTGTATATGTTTTTAATTGACTTAGATTAAATATGGTTTTAATTTTTTAAGGCATAAATTGAGGCTGCATTTGGACTTCAGATGTATTGAATTAAAATGACTTTTGCTTTATTATTTGGACAAATAAAAGAAGATGTAATTTGACAGAAGAGGCATTTTATAGTGGTTGTTCTAGAAGAGTGACTGTGACATGTGAAATTGTTGTGATTATAGTAACTAAAAGTAGGTACCACATTTAAAAAATGCTTTGGAAGAACATTTTTGATAGATGGGATACGGCTGAGTAAGGACAAGAAGAAATCAAAGATGGCTGTATATTTAATAGCCTGCTGAGCTAAGAGTATAATGGCAATATTGACAATGATGGAAATACAGAGAAGTTACAGCAAATAATGAACTTGGTTATAGACATGTTAAGTTTTAAGTGTCAGCAGGATATTCAAGCAGAGATATCTTGCAGAAAGCTGAGAATGAGACCTTGAAGAGCATATAGGCCTTAAATTTATTTTTTCAGCTTTCTATGTGTTACTTTAATTTTTATATTTTCTTTCTCTTACTGTTTTGGCCATGAGATTCTTTCTCTAATGTTCCTTCTGACTTTTTTTTTTTAATATTCCATAGTGCAAACATCTGGAAATATTTTATTTTGTTTTAAGTTGGCTATTTTTTAGTTAAAGCCTGTTTTCTCACATTTGCTTGAATACATGAGGAAGTTATTTTTTCATTTTTCTGATTTTCTTTTGAAGTACTTAATTTGAAATTGCTAATAGAAAAATTGATTAATTAATTTATTTATTTTATGCTATTTTTATTATTTATTTGTTTGTTTATTTTTAGATGGAGTCTTGCTCTGGCGCCCAGGCTGGATTGCAGTGGCACACTCTTGGTTCACTGCAAGTTCCACCTCTCGGGTTCATGCCATTCTCCTGCCTCAGCCTCCCGAGTAGCTGGGACTACAGGTGCCCACCACCACGCCCGAATAATTTTTGTACTTTTAGTAAAGACGGGGTTTCACTGTGTTAGCCAGGATGGTCTTGATCTCCTGACCTTGTGATCCGCCCGCCTTGGCCTCCCAAAGTGCTGGGATTACAGGCATGAGCTGCCACACCTGGCTGCAAAATGTATTATATTCATAGATGCAATAATAAAGCATCTATGAATTATTTGATGTTTGTTGATTTAAAGTCTGTTTTATCAGAGACTAGGATTGCAACTCCTGCTTTTTCTTTTGCTTTCCATTTGCTTGGTAAATATTCCTTCACCCCTTTATTTTGAGCCTGTGTGTGTCTTTGTGTGTGAAATTGGTCTCTCTAATACAGCATACTAATGGGTCTTGACTCTTTATCTAAATTGACAGTCTGTGTATTTTTAATTGGAGCATTTAGCTCATTTACGCTTAAGATTAATATTGTTATGTGTGAATTTTATCCTGTCATCATGATGCTAGCTGGTTATTCTGCCCATTAGTAAATGCAGTTTCTTCACAGTGTGGTTGCTCTTTATATTTGGTATGTTTTTGCAGTGCCTGGTACTGGTTTTTCCTTTCAATATTTAGTACTTCCTTTAGGAGCTCTTGTAAGTCAGGCCTGGTGGCTATAAAAATCTCTCAGCATTTGCTTGCCTGTAAAGGAATTCACTTGTCCTTCACTTGTGAAGCTTAGTTTGGCTGGATATAAAATTCTGTGTTGACAATTCTTTTCTTTAAGAATGTTAAATACTGGCCCCCACTCTCTTCTGGTTTGTAAGGTTTCCAGAGAGAGATCCAGCGTTAGACTAATGGACTTCCCTTTATAAGTAACCTGACCTTTCTCTCTGGCTGCCTTTAACATTTTTTCCTTTGATTCAACTTTGTTGAATCTGACGATTAAATGTCTTGGGTTTGCTCTTCTTGAAGAGTATCTTAGCAGTGTTCTCTGTATTTCCTGAATTGAATGCTGGCTGTGTTACCAGGTTGGGGAAGTTCTCCTGGATAACATCCTGAATTGTGTTTTCCAACTTGGTACCAGTCTCCCCATCACTTTCAGGTACCCTAATCAATCAGAGGTTTGGTCTTTTCACATGGTCCCATATTTCTTGGAGGCTTTGTTCATTCCTTTTCATTCTTTTTGCTCTCATCATGTCTTCACATTATATTTAAGTTGATCTTCAATCTCTGATCTCCTTTCTTCCTCTTGATCCACACAGCTATTGATACTTGTGTATGCTTCACGAAGTTCTCCTGCTGTGTTTTTCAGTTCCATCAGGTCATTTATGCTCTTCTCTAAATGGGTTATCCAGGTTAGCAGTTCCTGTAACCTTTTATCAAGATTCCTAGCTTCCTTGCATTTGGGTTAGAACATGCTCCTTTAGCTCAGAGGAGTTTGTTATTACCCACCTTCTGAAGCCTACTTTTGTCAGTTCATCAAGCTCACTCTCCGTTCAGCTTTGTTCCCTTGCTAGAGAGGAGTTGTGATCCTTTGTAGGAAAAGAAGTATTCTTTTTTTTTTTTTTTTTTTTTTTTTTTTTCTGGAATTTTCAGCATTTTTATGCTGGTTTTTCTCATCTTTATGGATTTACCTACCTTTGATTTTGATGCCAATGACCTTTGCATAGGGTCTTTGCATGGGCTTCCTTTTCATGCATGTTGATGTAATTACTTTCTATTTGTTAGTTTTCCTTCTAACAGTCAGGCCCCTCTTCTGAAGTCTATTTGTTGAAGGCAAGTCACTTTTTTCTACTTTTATTGTTTAGCTAGCTACTGTGGAGTGCCTTGGAATAAGGCAGCAAATTCAAAACTCAGATAATATTCATAAAGTATGAATATAATAGTTTATTATATGTGATCATTTTATTTATAGTGTTAGTACTAAAACACAAAGTGTAGTTTTTTATGTAATAGTAAAAATGCATATGTGAAATAAAATACCAAGAAAAAAATAGTTTGATTCAGAAGTTTTGAAATACATTTGTATATGACAGACACTATTTTAAACACTGGTGATCTGATAGCAAAAGCAAAAAAAAAAAAAAAAGAAATTGAAAAACCACCCTGTTATCATAGATATTACACTATGCTAATGGATACATAAAAATTAAAATAAGGAAATAGAAATATAATGTTAAATAGTAATGCAGACCAAGAAAGAGGAAAAAGCAGATTAAGAGGAAAAAAGGAATAATAGAGAATGCTACTCAAAATAAAGTCATTAGGAAAGTTGGGCTGAACAGATAATATCATAGTAGAGGTCTAAACGGTGAGAAAATAAGACACTAAAGATTTTGCAAATGTAGTTTCCAACAGAGTGAGTATGAGAGAGTATAGCACCACCATCTTTCTGTGCAATTCAAATTCCAAACTCTAGCAAGGTATTGTATTTTTAAAAATACCTTTAGCACCAATATATTTTTTATATATTAAGTTTTAAAATGTAATCCATGTAGGAAGTTGGCTCTGACTATCAATATATCTAGAATTGTACTAGTTTTTCCAATTTCTACAGCTACCATCACTGTTGAAATAAACACCATTGAGTACCTGTATTACTGCCAGTGCCAGAAAACTGTTATCCCTTTACTCCCTATTTTCACTATAGGGACATAAAAATCTACTTTAAAACTAAGACAAATAATATAATCTTTCTGTTCCAAACCCTGCCAATGATCCCTCTGTTACTCAGAGTAAAAGGCAAAGTCCTTGCAGTGGTCTTCAAGGATCCATATAGTCTGGCCTGCAACTTTTTCCTCTACTCCAGCAACAAGGCCTTCCTGAATCTTTTATGAAAGCATTAGTCTTATTTCTTCTGCCCCAGGGCCTTTGCTCTAGCTGTCCTCTCTGCTTGGAATGATTTTCCCTAAGAAATCGGACTCAGGGAAGAGTCAGGTCCCTTTATTTCTTTACAGTCTTGAGCGGAATGTAATATTATCATTCTATACCCAACCAAGAATTCCTTTTTGCCTTATTAAGCTTGATTTTATACTACCAAATTTATCATCTCACTACTATGTTATTTGTATATTTATTGTTTCTGTTTATCTGTTTTATGCCTCCGCACTTAGAATTTAATCTGCATAACTTCTTGCTTTGTTAACTAAGCTATTACTAGTAATCATACAATGACTAGCTCACAGTAACTCCTTTATATATATTTTTGTGCATAACATGATAGATTAAAACAAATGAAAGCAAAGATTATTTGCATTCGATTTCACATTATTTATGTTTGTGTGAGATCAACATTATACTCTCTTAGGTTGATTTAGTACTACACCTTGATATTTTTGATTTAAGATTTGTTTGGAGAAAATTGAGAAGGGTTATAAATTAATCAGCATAGTAAACAATTATTATAGATTCCCTAAATATCTTTCAAAATAGAAAATTACTATAGTCTTCAACAACTATGTCTTTCGGTTCTGACTGATTGATTTGCATGGTGTTGTCTCATATGTAGCTGTATATCCTACAGAAATTGTAGGAAATTGATCTAGAGATTGAATCCTATAATTCTGTTGCTGAGGCACATGGGAATATGATCTTAAATTGTACCTTGGGGTACACCCCACACATACACAAATGCCACATGTGAGAAGTATCTTCAGGTGTGATGAACAGTCTGCATACCTCTGTAGAGAATAACGTCACAAATGACTGAGAAATAATATTATAGAATCTTCTGGAAAACTGGGAAAACTAGCTATAACAGAAACAGAGAATTTGTTTAAAACAGATAAATAACTTCACAAATTTTTAGTATCCCAGTGATTGATCACCAGTATGAACTTCAAACAGAGACAATGTGTCTTTTCATTATTAGGTCCCTCTGTGACCATATAGGGCACATATACTGGGGAGTGAAGAATAGAGAGGTGTCACTTTGTTCCTCTGTCCAGGTACACTGCAGAGCTTTCTTGGTCCACAGTTTGTAAGAGTTTCTCTTACACTTCCAGATATTGCTCTTCACCCTGGGACTAAAACAGTTCAGAACATGAAAAGTTGCTGCAGTAGTTTGAAACAACTTTTATTTTTTCAGGAAATAGTGAGCCAACAATTTAATAAGAGGGTAGATAATCAGAAGACTTGTGGAAAAAGGATATTTCATCTAATATCTAAAATGCTATACAAAAAGATTTTTAAAATGTATGATATTCTTTAGGTTATGAGTAAAACAGAAAATGAAGACATATATAATAAAATGGACCCAATAGAGTTTATGTAAATATTTGTCTAGTAATGTGTAATCATTGCACGGACCTGAAATAATATTCACAGGTCCAGAGGGCAACTGTCTGTCAAATTTAAGTATTTATTTCAGCATCTTATTTTGATATCTTCTGTGGCCTTCAGGATAAATATATTGATGCATCCTGAAACTGAAATGTCAGCACTTATCTACATGTGTGAAATATCAGGATTTCTAGAAATTAGTTTATTTCAGTTGGACAAGTAGAAAACAAATGATTCTTCAAAAGAGGCAATTTGAAGACAGACTGAACATATTCACCCCTCATTATATCACTATTTGCCTTTCAGTGCTACTCAGAATTACGCACTAGACTCAGAATGTGAATATTTCTTCACTTTTGTGGTGAGGGCAGTGGTCGTCAGCTGAATCTCTGCAACTGTTTTATTATGCAGAACCAAGTTACTTCCGTTTGTTACTTCCCAAGAAGACTGAAAACTGCACACATTGACATCTGAAAATTGAGAATCTGTATGAAATGATCAGAGGAAAAAAAGATCTTTTAACTAACAACATTAGTGGGTCAAAAGAACTTCTCTTAAAAATATAATTTCACAATCTCACTTTGATATAAATTCTGCCAATATTGATTTATTCTTTTAACCTTAGAGTTAATGTACTGAGAAGACTTTTGGAATGCAGATTGCATAGTTATTATAATAACAATGAAGACTTTCTATTTTTCCATGCTTGTGTAAATGATTAACACTTCAGAGCTGAACTGGTGACCTTTCCTGTTATTTATCTTCAACACCTTCCACTCTATTGGGGCATATGGATTATACCTTACAAGATATCTGTAACAATATAAGCAATAAATAAGTACATATTTTAGAATAAATTCGAATATCAAATTACTTTCTGGTTGAATTAGTTTATTCATTCATCAAAATACAAATATTTACCAAATGTCTATTAATGTCAGGTGCTAGGAAGGCAATTATTTACATGACACAGCACCATCTTCTAAATCTCCATGATCTAGAAGAGGAAAATAAATGAGTAAAACATATTATAATGTCTATGGTGCTATCATATCATGTGGGTTCGAGGGAATAAAAAGTCAATGCTTTCTGTGAAGATCACAAAACACTTTCTACAGCTGAGTCTTGAAAGTGGGAAACTATGGCATATTGGAAAATGATGAACAGATAAAGGAACATGAACAAGGGACATGGGAATGGATAATGGGAGTTTGAGCCTGTTTTAAGAGTTCTATTTCTGTACCACAGGATAAGGATGGTAGTAGAGAAGCATGTAGAGGAAAATTCACAGAAGTTCATGTATGTTGTGTTAGACATTAAGACATTAAGAAGGTAAACATATGATCAATATATCAATGGAGTGTAGGTAAAACAGCATGATTTTAATGGAAAGGACTTGGTAAACCTAGGTATGGAATAGGTAACACTAATCAGGAAAGGTAAAGGTGTTGAGGTTTTAGTCAAATAAACAGTAAGGTCACCTAATACAACAGTAAAAAAATGGAAATCATCTATTTCTTATTTATAAAGATAGGATTGTAATTCTGGGAGTTAGTATGGTTAAAGGAAATGAGGCTTGCTGTGAAGAAATACATTAGACAAAGAGACTATTAGGTTTGGAATACTTTTTATATAACTCAATTGACTTTATATAACTGAATTGATCTATTCTATTTCTCTAATCAACTTTTTTTCAGAGTATAGAAACACATTTTTGTGCTGATATCCTCAGGATGTCATTTTAAAAATTGTGTTATACCCAAAAGAAAAATGAATGTACATTTCATTGTTTTAAAAGTTAGCTACAGACCTATGAAAATGATAACTTTAGGGATACGAGCATTTGATACTAAAATTTGGGAGTAAACATTTTTACTCAAGTTATAGAAATTAAACATATTATCAGTACTAAAAGGAAATTTGGTTTACAGCTCAGTCATTTCATCATAGAGTACTGAATTCATTCATAAGATTAATCAAAATTCCCTAATATTTAAGTATAACTTGAATAAGACCATAATGCTAGTGGATGAATAAACTTCATTCAACAATATGTTATTAAACATATGCTACAGTATCAGACACTGAGAAGATAAAAGTGGTCAAAATATTATTTTGCTAAAAAAAAATTATGAGCTACTGTATAGGAAAGCCAACTTAGAACTAAGTTATGTCAGTCAGGCAGCTTCGTAGGGCTTCAGACTTAATACAACTTAGGGTTTTGTTTTCTTTTTTTAATTAATTTTTGTGAGTATATAGTAGGTTTACACATTTATGAGGTATAAGAGATGTTTTGATACAGGTGTGAAATAGGCAATAATCACATCATATAAAATGGCATTTACACCCTCTTACAATCCGATTATAGGACATAGTATTTGATAGCACAACAGCGTGACTATAATCAATAACAACTTAGGGTTTTAAAGAAACAAAGGCATATGAGACACAAAGTGAATGCTCACTCAAAATTATTCACCTAGTTTATAATATTAAGAGCATATAAATTTTCTAGATTTTGAGGGAAAGAAATTGTTTTCCTCTTTGGGGAGACGTTTACTGTATATATATGAGTAACCATGAGTGGTGACTCATGGAATTTTCAAAAGTCTACCAAGTAATTAATTTAGTATTGAATTATTAATTAGGTTTGTATTAAGCATCTGTCACAAAATTACTGCATATATTCTTCAAATAGAATGAACATTAAGTTAACTTTTCTGTATATGTTAGTATAAATACATAAAAAATCATACTAATTGTATTTAATGTCATTTGCCACATTAGCTATATATCACTGCATATTCTTGTTAAATTAATTATCACCAACTAAGAGTTACACAAGTTTATTTACAGATGTGACAATAAGCCTGATCAACTTTTTATGGAAGATATTAGTATCTTCATGGTTTAGATGAGTAAGCTAGGACTAGTGTCTGTACTTCCCAATGCCTTTTAAGCCGTAGATTGTAGAGTGGATCCACCACTATCTCAAAGCACATATATTTAAAGCTATACCATGTTGCATTATCCTTAATTAAATTCAGAATTGGGTTTGGTTCTAAATGATCATTTATTTTATTGTGCAATAGGAATAAACTATTGAAATCTTGTTTTGTTTGTTTTTTTTGAGGAAGAGTTTTGCTCTTGTTACCCAGGCTGTAGTGCAGTGGTGTAATCTCAGCTCACTGCAACCTACACCTCCCAGGTTCAAGTGATTCTCCTGCCTTCCTGCCTCAGCCACTTAAGTAACTGGGACTACGGGTGCCTGCCACCATGCCTGGCTATTTTTTTGTATTTTTCGTAGAGACAGGGTTTCGATATGTTGGCCAGGATGGCCTCGATCTCTTGAAATCGTGATCTGCCCGCCTCAGCCCCCAAAGTGCTGGTATTACAGCCATGAGCCGCCACGCCAGGCCAGAAATCTTTACAAAAGTTATGAAAAAATACATTTGATTTCACATGTCAGTTCCTTTTTCCTTCTCAAAATGTTTTTCACAGCTTATGTAAAATGTCAAGGTCCCTAGAAATTTCACTGTAAAAGTTAAAGAAAACTTATGTCGTATGAATGACATGGCAGAATGACAAAATAATTAACATAAGAAAAATACTTAAATTACTAAGGTAGAAACTAGTGAAGGAAAATAAACATGTCTACTCATGATACAGTGTCAATATGAGAGCTGATATTTTTATTTTCTATAGCAGTGGTTTACCGGAAGGGCATGAATAGCCCTCAAGCTTGGTTGAGTGAACATAAAACATGTATAATGTTTGATGTTGTTTCAAAGTTTATGGTTATGAATTATTATGATCTCATTTCCTGATGTATTCTGTTTTTATTAAATTATGTAAACACAGAATAGTATAATGTTCCCTTCACTTTTGACTTAAAGTCAAATGGAAGATTATGTGTGTTTATTGGACGTTATTATGTATTATTGACATTATTTTCTTATGTATCCAAATAGATACTAAACTGTCACTAACACATGGAACTAACAGCAATCAAATGGTAAACTATGATTGCAATTAGGGGAACTCCACTCTGTCTCTCTCTTCCTTTCTGCACATCTCATAATTTTTGGTTCCAAATTGTACACCTTAAATAATATAAAGTTGTGATTCTTGATATGAGCATATTCCCAAGTCTGTTGTTATTGCTGTTTGTCATTGTTTTTGGCTTAGTGACTTTTCTGATACAATCCTGTAAGATCTGTATTCTTTATCATGTGTGTTTACTACAGTCTCTGCTCAATTAACTTAGTGGTCGTTCAATGATTGGACAAAGAAGTTCTTAGCTGCCAGGAACCTATAAGTATTCTAATTTTTGTGAACAAATTCTGTATGAATGTTGGGTTATGCCTTCAAAACTCAGCCTGACAATTGACAATCTTTATTCAGACTTCACTTTCTGCTTATGCATATTCTCTTTTTTTTTTTTTTTTTTTTTTTTTGAGACAGAGTCTTGCTCTGTTGCCCAGGCTGGAGTGCAGTGGCCGGATCTCAGCTCACTGCAAACTCCGCCTCCCGGGTTCACGCCATTCTCCTGCCTCAGCCTCCGGAGTAGCTGGGACTACAGGCGCCCGCCACCTCGCCCGGCTAGTTTTTTGTATTTTTAGTAGAGATGGGGTTTCACCGTGTTAGCCAGGATGGTCTCGATCTCCTGACCTTGTGATCCGCCCGTCTCGGCCTCCCAAAGTGCTGGGATTACAGGCTTGAGCCACCGCGCCCGGCAGCTTATGCATATTCTCAAGGTTAACTAGAACAGAGAGATTAGGGCCTTCCCGAATCATCCTGAGTATGTGCACAGTCTCGGGCATGCACGAAGTCCTCTGCATGCCTGTGTTCCTTCTAGATTTCCAGGAATAGGTGAAGAATCCCTAACAATATTTCATTACCCAGATTTTCCTTTAAAGATTTTCAATCAGTTGTTTCTTACAACTCCTATTCACACTCTTAAGCTGTGAAATTTAACAATTGCATATATGTGTGTGTGTGTATGTGTGTGTGTGTGTGTGTGTATATATATATATATATACATACACATATATACACTTTTTTTTTTTTTTTTACAACTACCCCTGGGAAAAAGGCTTTTCACACCAGGTGAGCTCTAAGTTAAGTCCAACACAAATAGCTTCGTAAGTGGGGTCTTCCAGGAAACCACCAGACAGCTAAAATATTGATAATTCTCTTGCAATGAGCTTTTAAGGAGCTTCTAATTTTACATATATATATATATATGAGTTAAGCTGTCTAAAATATTATATATGATAAAATTAGGGGGTCCAGAAAAGGGGATACGTAATTGAATTTAATTACTATATATGATATTATGCAAGATAATATAAAATATATGTGAATTGCTTGACACATGAAACATGATCTTTAATAAAATGACATAATTTTCAACTATGATTTGTACAATGGTTCCATGAAAGTCATATTAATATATGTATATATAACTCATACCTAAGTTAGGGCCTTTGAATTTAGGGAGAGTTAGTACCCTTTTTGAGTTCTTAATCTTAGAAACTGCTAAAAAATATTTTAGGATTCCAGAATAAATTGACCCGTTTTTAAGGACACCTCACAATGTAAATGCTTACACATTGATTTATTTTTTTAAAGTATGTTTGTATGAATATAATTATACATAAATCAGATGGCTGTACCTAAAGGAAAAATGTAAGAACCTCTGCCAGTTGTCGTCCCTTCTTCCTAGAATGTTCTTTTCCTAGATCTCGATCCCCTCTATATAGCTAGAATACATGTAGCACACACTTGACAAATCTTTGATGAATTATTATGCTTCATCTGTGATAACCAAATCTGTTCTTTCTTTTTACTTGTGATTCACCTACTGCACTGTGTCTATAGAGTGTATCTTTATTTTTTCTCATTTTGATAAATATTCCTATATTTTCCTGTTTTGATGAGTGAGAAAAAACTTTTTTTTTTCAGATACTGTGTTTTTAAAAGTGGAATAACAAGTTTTTGTTAAAAGTATATACTTTGCAAGTAATTTCTATCAAATTACAAACTATGTTAGTCATTTGAAATTGAATCTTGAACATAAATTATAGTAGAGTTGCATTAAGTCTTTTTTGCATGTTTACTTCAAAATCCATGAAGATTAATTTATATTTGAATGAATATGCTTGCTATTTGTTTATCTAATATAATACATAACCCCTTCTCAGGTGGAATTTTTTTCGGGAATAATGTTCAGGAGTAGTATATGGATACATAGTATTATGGAAGGGAAGCTCCCTGTTAGACCTAAAAAGTTCCTGAAGGGACAACTAATCTTGAAACTAATTTTTGACATCCTAGGTTCCCATATTAACTTTTCTACCACTATTACACTTTAAAGAATTCTTTTTATAGATTTTTGTGAAGACAATTTAACTAGTACCAGCCTTTCTTTCAAACTGTGAAACTATATATCTCCTTAGGCAAACTTTTAATGATTTTAATGCTATATATATATATATACATATATATATATATATATATAATTTTATATATATATGTATATAGCCTTAGGCAACCTTTTAATGATTTCAGATTTAAAATAAAATTTCTACTTCATAGTATCCATTATACCTTTTAAAACTAACTAACACTTTTCTAATAACATTATTCAATCACCTAGCTCATGCAATTCTGCTTACCCCAATTATTTCAAAGGTTGGCTGAGATTGAGGTCTACATTTTAATATATAGACTGGCAAATTAATAAAAGACCTGGAATGATATTTACCCTGACTAAAAACACTATTAAAGACATAAAATAAAATTGTTTGGCCAGAATGTCTTTTATTATATCTGCTGCCTCATTGCTGTAATACAAGACTCACTGGACTCAGACACCCGCCAGCAAATCTTTCTATCATTGTTGCATCAAAAACAACCTCAAGCCTTTTAGAAAATTAGATTTGTCAACATTATTGAGTTGTTTCACTGAATACACAGTAGCAGTAGATGAGAGTGAAAGATCATAACTTAAGCCCTTAAAACTTTTTATAGGAATGCATTATTTAAGTTTATATTGCATTCACCTTTCCCACGTGTGCACTGTGTGTGCTATCATTTGTTTGTTTATAAATGTTTTATGAGATATTACATTCACTATTTTTATATTTCTTGGCATACATAAGAATATTTGTTTTATTATTTTCTTTTGCAGAATTTTGGAGAGATTGATACTATAAGAAGGAACTCAGGAATTTATGTTTCAATATAAAAGCAGTTGAAGACAGAAGACTTCTTACCTGGCATAAGATGTGTGATCCATTGTATGGCCAGCACAATGTTGTGAGGCATCTATTTTGACTGTTTTCACCTCTAATTTAGGAATATGTAATTTTAAAGTCAGAAATGGCATTCCGATCATATAGATATATGGATGGAATTTTAAAGATGGAAATGGTATTCAGATCATATAGATCATATAGATATATTATAGATTATTTTGCATATGTAAATAATGCATAACAGATCTGTTAAATGACTTCACATGGGTCAAGCTTTTAATTAAGAAGGTATCTGCTAAAATAAATAGGATATGATTCCTAACTCTATGAACTTCTACAAGCATGTAAATTTCTTTATGTCTATGTTTTGAAGAAAATCTAGTTAAAATTATTATACTGCCATATTAAGCATTTTGGAAATTTTCCAAAAAAAAAAGATAATATGAGTATATAGCTATATATATAAATGAGTAGATACAATTAGTGAATTTATGTGTGTCTATGTATGCATATAAAACACAATGGAGGAAGCTCTCAGGAAAGAATATGTTCTACTAAATCAAAAGTATTAAATTCAGCTTAGTCGGTAGCTATGAAAAATTTTACCTTCTCTATACTGACTTTAAGGCTTATGGAAAAATGTAATTTTACTGTTATTTTAATGGATAAATTTCAACATGTATTTTTTTTAAATTGATACTCTCTTCCAAGCTAATTTTCACCTAAATTTATGTGTTTTTGAAGACATTATTACATTTAATAAAAATATCACACAAAACCAATGAATATGTGTATGAATCATGACTATAGAAAGTTTATTTCTTAATTATTTCATTCTTTTTTTAATATCTGATTTACAAATTAAATGTCTGATTTACATTTAATTTTGCCCATAGTATATCTACATTTGTATACATATGTACATATACATATATATGGGGTTTCATAAGATTATAATACAGTTGTCCTATACAGTGTATCTTCTTATCTTTGAAAAAAATTAATGTTTTATTAATAATTAACAAATAATAATTGTACAAATATATGAAGTATAGTGTAGTGTTCCAATGCATGTATACATTGTATACTTATTAAATCAGGGACATTATTGTATTCATTACTTTAAACATTTATCTTTTCCTTTTGGTGATGAAATTAAAAATTTTCTCTTCTAGCTATCTTGAAATGTACACTGCATTATTATTTGCTAGTGACTGTACTGTGTAACAGAACACCAGAATTTATCCTTCTTTTATAATTGTAACTTTGAAACCCTTGAGCCAGCTCTCCCAGTCTTCCTCTCCTCTACTCTCTCCAGCCTCTGGTAACCACTATTCTACTTTCTACTTCTATGAAATCAACTCTTTTGGATTCCACATATGAGTGAGATCATTCAGTATTTGTTTTTCTGTGCCTAGGTTATTTCCTTTAACTATGTCTTCCGGGTTCATCTATATTATGTCAAATGACAGGATTTCATTCTGTTTTAAGGCTGAATAGCATTCCATTGTTTATATACACATTTATCTTTACCAATTATCTGTAGATGAAAACTTAGTTTGATTCCATATCTTGGCTATTGTGAATAGCACTACAATAATGATGGGAGTGCAGATATCTCTTCAACACACTTATTTCATTTCCTTTGGATATATACTCAACAATGAGATTGCTGAATCATATGGTGTGGCAGTTCTAGTTTTAATTTTTTGAGGGAACTTCATACAGTTTTTTATAATGGCTTTGCCAATTTACATTCTCACCAACACTGTATAAGAATTTATCTTTCTCCACATCCTCATCAGCATTTGTTTCTTTGTTTTCTTTTTGATAAAAACCATTCTAACCATAATGAGGCAATATCTCACGTGGTTTCAATTGCATTTCCCTGATAATTAGTGTTTTTGTCCATTTCCTTTGCTTAAAACAGATTACATGAACCTTGTCAATTTATAAAGTAAATATATATATATATATATATATATATATATATATATATAGTGTGTGTGTGTGTGTGTGGTAGTTACAAATGTTGAGACGTCCAAGGTGGAGAGGTCGCATCTGATGAGGATCTTCTTGCTTGTGGGGACTCTGCAGACTCTGGAGGTGGTGCAGAGCCTCACACAGTGAGGAAGCTGAGCATGCTAGCACAAATCTCTCTTTCTCTTTTTATAAAGCCAACAGTTCCACTCCCGTGATAACATATTAATTCATTAACCCATTAACCTGTTAATTCATGAATGGATTCATCCATTCAGGAAGGCATAATTCCTGTCCAAACACCTCTTAAAGGCCTTACCTCTTGATACTGCCAATTGGGGATTAAGTTTCAACATGAATTTTAAGGGGATAATATTCCAACTATAGCAATTAATTCTTTTTGAATTTTTATACCATATTTTTACTGTACCTTTTCTATGTTCAGATATATTTAGATACAAAAGTATTTACCAAACTGTTACGATTTTTCCCAATATTCAGTACAGTAACAATTTAAAAGTTTGTAGCCATGGAAAAAAAAGATTACTACACAGTCTAGGTGTGTAGTAGGCTGCACAATCTAGGTTTGTGTAAGTATACTCTATAATGTTCACACTATGGTGAAATTGCCTAACAATACATTTCTCAAAAGATATCCTCATTATTAAGCATGATATTGACTATCGCCATAGTCAATGGTCTTAAAATATAACCTCAGTGGATAATATTTCGATAAAAAAAGTTTCAACCTATCTCATTTAATTTAGAAGGGTAAGAATATTAGTTCAGAAATCAAGAGTACCAAAAAATCAAAAATTTTAAAGTATGATCCTTAATTCACACTTTGATGAATTGAGAAGATATTCATCAACAGTAACTATTAAGTCTAGGTCCATTTTCTCAGATTTCACCAAGTTCCAAGTTATTTATTGCAGAAGGCCACTCCAGTTATTGGACATTTGTGTGTGCTGGTTATTACAGTGATGTCCAAGGTGCTTTCTGTTTCAGTAGCTCTGCTGCTTGTATGCAATAATTAAGAATGCATTTTTTGTGTGTGTATATTTGGAGCTCCTGGGTCTTGAATCCAGCCTTCGCTGATTCATCACAGTTATCTCTTCAGAGATCTTGCTACATCCTACTCCAGATTCTCCCAAAGAGCAATAAAGAAATACGCTTATTGTCTTAATCCACTTGGCTGCCTTAATAAAATACCACAGATTGAGTCACTTATACAATATAATTTTATTTTCCTGCATTCTGGAAGCTGAAAGTCTGCGATCAGGGTGTCACCATGGTGGGATATAGGTGAGGGCTCTCTGCCTCACTTGCAGAAGTCTGCCTTCTTGTTGTGTCCTTGCCTGACAGGAGAGAGACAGAGAGAGAGGGAAAGAGAGAGAGACAGAGACAGAGAGAGAGAGAGAGCACGAGAGTGCAAGAGCTGTTTTTCCTTCTTATAAGGGCACTAATCCTATCATGAGAGCCTCACTCTCCTGACCTCATCTAAACCTTAATTACCTCTGGAGGTTCATCTCCAAGTATCACCACATTAGGGGTTAAGGCTTCTGCATATGAATTTTTCAGGGTGATACAATTCAGTCTGTAGCACTGAGTTGCATATTATTTATGTAACCTTCTCTCAGTACACACACACACACACACACACACACACACACACACACACCCTGTGGCCTTTTTGAGATATATCTTTTTTTTTAATTCTTGTTCTCAAAAATGCCTAACAGATCGCAATCCATTTTTTTTTTCCAGAGGGCTGTTGCAGTATTACTATTACAAATTAAAATAAAATAATGCAGAATAATAAAAATCAGAAAAAGTATTAAATTCCCTACTATCATCCTGCATGGAAGGAGAATAGAATGGCGTAGGTTATTAAAGGCCAGGTGCAGTGGCTCACGCCTGTTAATCCCAGCACTTTGGGAGGCCGAGGTGGGCGGATCACCTGAAGTCAGGAGTACCAGACCAGCCTGACCAATATGATGAAACCCCGTCTCTACTAAAAAAAAAAAAAAAAAAAAAAAATTAGGCAGGCATGGTGGCACGCATCTATAATTGCAGCTACTTAGGAGGCTGAGACAAGAGCAATGCTTGAATCGGGAGTCAGAGGCTGCAGTGAGCCGAGATCGCGCCATTACACTCCAGCCTGGGCAACACGAGCAAAACTTCGTCTGAAAAAAGAAAAAAGAAACAAACAAACAAAAAAGAATGGTGTGGGATATTTTGTCAAAAATATTGTTGAGAGCTTTCTTTTTTATTCTGAATTTTACTTTAAATGGTAAGCAGAAGGCTTAGCACAATAGGTAATTATGAAATACTCTAGCTCTACCACCAGAACTATTTTTTTTACATTGTATAAAAATAACATTCCAGTTTCTCAACAATAAATTGTGTTGCTCCATGTCACCTTCTATTTAAATCAAAACCTCCTCCACTCCTTACAGTTCCTTATTTAATTGTTCTTGGAGCCATAATTTTACATCTATCAGGTTAATTGAAGGGAATCAAAGATGCTTCAAGAAATTACACCTGGTTTAACCTCCAACCAGTAAGTACTAATTTTATAAGAAGAAAACAGACATATATAAACTACTTTAAACAATCAAAATATGAACAATTATCCCCATATTAAGGAACTAGACTTCCTTCAAACACCCTTCAAATGCCTTCTTTAATTAAATGTGAAATAAAGGAAATGTTCTAAACATTAAAGATTCTTTTCATATAAAAAACTGTCATAATATTATGATTCTTAACGATATTAATGGGCTCCCAATGTTAACAGAAATCCGGGGATAATGTCACAAAGCCAAATTCTAAAACCATGGGCAAGCCGGGCGTGGTGGCTCACACCTATAATCCCAGCACTTTGGGAGGTTGAGGCAGGCAGATCACTTGAGTCCAAGAGCTCGAGACCAGCCTGGCTAACATGGTGAAACCCTGTCTCTACTAAAAATACAAAAATTAGCCAGCCGTGGTGGAAGGTGCCTTTAATCCCAGCTACTTGGGAGGCTGAGGCAGGGAGAATTGTGTGAACCTGGCTAGGAGGTGGAGGTTGCAGTAAGCTGAGATCGCACCACTGCTGTACTCCAGGCTGGGATACACAGAGCAAGACTCGGTCTCAAAAAAATATTGTGAGGAAAAACAATAAAAGTTTCTTTTGGAAAAAAAGAAATTTTGGTGCTAGATTTCTAGCTTCTCTGTCACGTCTTGAGCATTAAGAACACTTACAAGAATAATGAAAGCAGTAAAGTATGGCCTGGAAATCAATGAACTGATTGACATCAGACTGGAAATCTAGACCTAGGGTTAGCAAATGATTTTATGTTTGTTAGAGAGAAGCACAAGTTCAGGAGCAGTTTTACCTTGTTGCCTCATCTTAATCCGTTTGGGCTGCTGTAATAAAAATCCCACAGACTAGGTAGAGTAAACCATCAACATTGATTTCTAACAGTGCTGGAGGCTGAAAGTTCAAGATCAGGGTGCCAGCATATTCAGGTTCTTGGTGACGGCTCTCTTCCCGGTTTGCAGGTGACTGTCTTCCAGTCATATCCTTTTAAGGTAAAGAACACAGAGAAAGTAAGCTTTCATGTCCCTTCTCATGAGGTCACTAACATCATTGATGAGTACTCCACCCTTATGACTTAATTACCTCCTGCAGACTTCAACTCCTAATACCATGATATTGTAGGTCACAATTTCAAAATATAATTAGGGGGACACAAACATTCAGTCCATAACACCCTTCATAATTTTCACAAAGGTAACAAATGGTGATGTTCTAATAGATTAATTATGGTTGTTAAATTGGAGTATTATTTGGCATTTTCTAATGCCAGTTATAAAGAGTATAGGTTGATAAAATGTATAGTGTATAGGAATACTGACAAAAGGTAGAAAAGGTATTAATTACCAAGCACTACTGAACCCAAATATTCAGTGATTGCTAATATCAAAGAAAGCTGCATGCCACCATTATTACATTAGCCCCATAAATCATGAAATCTCAACTTGTCAATTATGCTACCTAATTGCCTTCTAATTATTGTCTTCCTTGTTGAAGCTTTGACAGAGTGGGAAATAGTTCTGTTTTGCCATTGCATCTTCTTACAAGTAATTTTAGGATTACAGAAACAGCCCACTGAGGTGTTTCTTGTTGTTTACAGTACTTCATCCTCTCAGTCACCACACAATGTTCTCATTCGGTTTGATCATTTCAGCTCATTTAGAAAATAATGATGTATATTTATACTAGATTATAGAAGTCCAGAATAACTGGATGCAATTTTAGTATGAAACCTCCAAGATACCTGTAGTTTAAAGAGGACATTTTAAACACGACAGAACAAGTTTCTATAAAGTGGCATGTCAAACAGCGTGACTGTGTGGTAGTAATAATTTTGAGAAGAAGGAAAAATCTGTGAACTCCTTCACACCATTATTTGACAGTGTTCTCTCATGGGTTGTTTCAATTGCTGCAGCCAGAAGCTCCGTTCTGTCACTTCTTTCTGCACTGCACTTCAATTCCACAGACGGTCCCTTCACCTCTCAAATCTTCTTCCATTTTCATTTCCTTCAGGGACTGACTTAGCAAGTCCTCTCTATTCGTATCTACAAATCTATCCATCCTGCATCCGTGCTATTCATAATTTCTTTTCAACAGCTTAAAGGGAACAGAGTTCCCTCTACCGTCAAAAACCAGCCTGTCCACGAATATATCTTCCCTTTTACCATCTCAAGAATTTTTCTTATTTAGATTCTCTCATTCACACTATAAGCTTCTTATTTCTGCAGCGCCTAGAAATATATTTTAACCCTTACATTTTCAAAAATAAATCCAAATAATATGAAAACCCATCTGATCCCCACATTTCTGCATGACAACTACTCTACTTCGTTCATTGCCTTCAAATCTAAACTTCTCATAAGACTGATTTACACATGCTATTTCCATTTCCTGTACCAACCATTTGAATTGCAATCTTCATGTTTTCTTGTTGATATCTCAACTATTACATCTAGACTGTTCTCAAGGCAACCAGTCACTTCTGTTTGTTTGTGTCTATTGACAAATTTAAATATTTCAGCAGGCCTTAATTGAGCTATCAACTCTCTCCTTAAATTACTCATCTTGCTTGCTCCCACTCTCGAGGTTTTTCAGCCATACTCCAAACTTTGTTGACTCCCAGTCTTTTACTCTACACATGGTGGTGTTTCTTAGGGCTCTATTCCAAGCCTTCCTTTCTCCTATCCTTTTTTCTCTAAGAGATCTGAACTACTTTGGCAATTTTGAATGTCATATACCTTGGCCAGTGATTCCCAAATAGTGACTCTCATTTTAACTTGCAAGGATATATACGTATGTGTGTGTGTGTGTGTAGATATATAGTCCTATCATCTCATTGTTTTTTTTAAAAACACACAATTTAAAAAATCCACAATTAGCAATTTTAAATACATATGCTAATCAAATTATGAATTACTCATTTCCATTGCTAGAGATTCTATTTTATTAGGGAAGGATTATGGTCATCTCTATTTAATTCATCTCTCCTTACTGTACCAAGTAGAGTAGCTGGAGTTGTTTTGAACCAGTCCCTACTTTAATTTGATTGCATTAGAGAGAAATTTTTACCAAGAAATAGGATTTTTTTCAAAGGAGTTCACATTTAAACTGCATGGAAATCCACATTACCTTTTGCCTTCTGGCCAAATTTTATTTTTAAGACAAACTTACTCAAAAAGTTACGTGTCTGAAGTCCAGTTCTGCCTCTCCCTGGATTTGTTATCCTTGGTAAGTTACACAGTGTTTTTATGCCCTAATATTTTTGTCTGTAGAACAAAGACAAAATCTCACAAGGAAGTTACCTCAGAGTATTGCTATTAGGATTATTTACAGAAAACACTTGGAAAAATTCTTAAAGAATAGTGATCACCCAGTAAATGCTGTGTTAGTTTTCATCACTGTCATGATCGGTATCATCATCACCAGCAGCATCATTTTTATTTTTAATAAGGCATAATACATACTACTATTCTTCTACTTAGATAATACAATGTCTTATTTATCTTCATATCCCCATGTATTAGTTACCTATTGTTGCTGCAATAATTTACCAGAAACTTGGTGAATTAAAGAAGAAAACTATTTTGTTACAGTTCTGTAAGTCAGAAGTCCAAAACAGGTCTCACTTGCCCAAAATCAAGCTGTGAGTGGGGTTTTTCTTTTTTCTGGAGCCTCTGTAGAATAATCTGTTTCTTTTTCTTTTCCAACTTCTGGAGGCTGCCCACATTCCTTGGCTGTGCCTCCCCACTTTCTGCCTTCAAATCCAAAAGTGTTGCACCTCTCTGTCCTTCTCTGCAGTCATTTCTCTCTTTCTGACTGCAGCCAGGAAAAGTTCTCTGTTTTTTAGTACTTATGGGATTAGATTGGACCCACCTGGATAAGCCAGGACAGTCTTTTCATTTTAAGGTCCTCAATCTTTATCACGTATTCAAAGTCTATTTCATTCTGGGGATTAGGCAGTTGAGACCTTTGGAGAGCCGTTATACTGACTGCAATACCTTGTTTTCCAACATGCTCAATGGCATATGAAGTGATGCTAGGTGATAAAACTGCTAATAGAAATTCCTTATGTCTTTGCACAGAATAGAGCCTCAGTCTACAGGAGTTACCTTAGAGCCTCAGTTCATAAGGGCCATCAGCCTGGTGGCTGGGTGTGCAGGTCCTGGTCTGAAGACTAGATTCACATGTGCTGCCCTAAAACGCTTGAAAGTCCCCAGGGTGGTCTTAAAGCCTGGATATGTAGGAGTCTGCCCAGCACTTGGGACTACTGGAATAGTTCTGGACCCTGGGCCAGGACTGGACCTTGGGGCCACAGGTGTCCTCCTGACACTGGGTGAGTTTAAAGCCTGTATTCAAAGAATGCAGCTTCGAAGCTGAGTCTGCAGCAGCTGGTCTGATGATCAGGGCTGTGGTGGCCAGCCTGCTACTGGGGTGTCAAGAGTCTGAGTATGTGGCAACTGGCCTGGCACTGGGGCATTCCAAAAGCCTGGGGCGACTGGGGATAGCTGAGTGCTACAGTTGGTTCAGAGCCTGGGTTCACTGGGGTTGGCCTGGTAGTGGGACAGACTCTGAATTAAATTGCAAATTTAACTTCGCTGGCCAGTATTTTCTGATAGGAAGCCATCTGGAAGCCATTATGTTAGGGACTAGAAAACTCATGGCAGGTTGAACTGTTTTCACAGTATGAGGAGTAAATTTTCTTTAGGGGATGAGGTTGGTTAGGTTTGTGATACTGTTAGATTCTTTGAGGAATTATATAACTGTTATTTTCAGTTCATTAACACCTCTCCCTTATTTGCTGTTAGGGTTGCGTTAAGGTGATTGCTACTGAGAAAAGGGTTGATTAAATAAGAAAAATGTATCTATATTAATGAAGACAAGAAGAAGCATAGAGATAGATTAATTAAATTAATAAATAATTAAAATAAATTTATGTATTTATTAGTAGGGAAATTGTGCAAGGATGAGAATAAAACTTGATAAATTCTATAACCAATAGCAAAGGTAATTGATAGCATTTTGCCAATTTTTCTACAGTTTTTTTAACCTTTCTAAGTATTCATATGAAAAATAAGCGGTTTCTAGACACTGTGGAGGTATCTCTTTCCATGTCTTAGCAACATATTGCTCTTTGTGAACTCAGTCATTATTCTTCAATTTTATTGAAATTTAAATGTGTCTGACATCTGGAACCTAAGTTGACATTTTCTGCTCTTTCTAAAAGGAAATGTAAAAGTAATAGGTAAATGCATTCTCACTGTAAAATATTCATATAATACATAATTATAGAGAATAAAGTTTAAAGTCTTTATGACACTGGCCTATCACATCTCTAACCTCCCCACAGAGAGAAGCATGGCTAAAGTTTTGGGAGTCATACACACCGTCCCCCCCCACACACATATACACACACACGGATGCACACATGGATTACACAGATATTTAAATACAGTACAGTTAAACATACTTAAATGTGATGTAAAAATTATAATTAGCATGAATATTTTGATGCATAGATGTAATTATTCCTTGAAGATCAATTTCTATGTGCGTTATCCTGTTAAACATTTTTTCAGTACAATGCATTTCTTGACCATGGCAGTATTCAATTTTCATAGTGAATACCATTCTGTCACCATAGTTCTTCAATAATTACTACTCTTTTTTAATATAATATATTATTACTTTAATGTTAATTTTCCTTAATCTAAAAATTGCTAAATACTTGTATCTGTATTTAAAAAATGAATGTATCATACAAATGAATGTTATGATGACATATTTTCAATTAAAGGTGAAGCATTCACCAGTTATCTTTTCTTATTGTCTGCATTTATTTAAAAATTATTTATCAAATGGATGCTTATTATTTGCCAGACTGAGGATAAAAATGTAAAGAAGACCATTAAAAAGTCTTGCTTTTTTATTTTTCTTTTTCAACTTTTATTTAAATTCAGGTGGTATATGTGTTTGTCTGTTATCTAGATACAGGTTTAGATACTGACGTTTGGGGAAGTTAAACAGAGTGGGGCTTGGTTTCTACTTGGGTGTGAGACTGCTTGGGAAAGAGTCAATCAGAAAAAGAAGAAGACAAATATGAAAATGAATAAATAAATAACATACAGGATGTCATATAGTGATAAGGACTACAAAGAAAAATGAAATGGAGAAGGGAGAAATTGAATCTAGGTAAGAAGAGGGTATGCTGCAATTTTAAATATAGAAGTAAGGAAAGATCTACTTATACTGAAGCAAAAAGCTTAAGAAATTACATTGATATCTCTCATAAACCTTTTTAGGCTGAGCAACCGAAGCAGGAATGTGACTGACATGTTAAAAATCATCAGGATTGCTGGTGTGACAGGAAGGAGTCAGCTGGGGAAGGAGTAGCAGGCAGCGAGATTAAATGGATAGCATGTGTAGAACCATGCACAACCTATTAGACAATCACTAGAACCTTGATTTTAATTCCAAGTCATATGAGAAGCCAAACTTTTGAAGGATATGAAGGAGGAGAGTGACAACATAAATCGCATGATTAAAAGCTCATACTGGCTTTGGTGCTGAAAACAGACCACACGAGATTAGATTATAAGTAATAAGAACATTATCAGTGTATTTTATTTTTCTAAGTATGACATGATGGCAGTCATTCCTAAAGTGTTAGAAACAGTGAAAAATATTCATATTTTAATTATATAGTGAAGGCAGAACTTCCAAAATTTATTGCTGCATTAAAGCAGAATTAATAAAAAAAAAAAAAGTGAAGACATTCAAGCTTAACTTCTGGATATGTTGACTGAGGATATGGAAAAATGTAATTGCCATTTGTTTAAGTGTGCAAGGGAGAAATTGTGCTAAGCAGGAAGGGTGAAGTTGGGGTTAGTCATCATTGTGGCTCTGAACATTTATTTTTGAGTTGTTGATAGAGGTGGGAATGTTAAGAATACTATAGAATATTTAAGTCATGAGATCAGAGAAGTGCTGCCTGGAGATATACACTTGGGAAACAGATGGCATTGAAATCAATGAGATTGAATAAGTGAGGCTGAAGAGGAGTTCCAAGGGTTGAGTGCTGAAGACTTCCAGTCTTTAGAGTTTGGGGGGCTCAATAGAAATAAGCAAGAAAAACTGAGAAGGAGCCAATGAAGTAGAAAGAAACCTAGAATCGGCTTGAAGCCAGGCAACAAAGGCATCTCTAGGAGGACAGAGAGTTTAAGTTAAGAAAATACATACAAAATGTCAAGCTGGATAAGGACAGAGAATGAAAGCCTGATTGCCACTGGCGATTTTTACAAGAACAGTTTATGTAGAGTTATCGATGTGAAATCCTGATTAAGATAAGAGACATAACAGTATGTTTCTATGTAGATAGAAATCATCCACTAATGTGGAAAAATATAGTGATCCGAAAGAGAAAGGAGATAATTATAAAGTGATAACTTTGAGTAGGAAGGATGCAATCTAGTACTTTTCTACTCAAAGCAGGGTCCATGGACAGGGAGCTTCGGTACCATCTAAGAATATGGTAGAAATGCAGACTCTCAGCACCTCCCAATTATTGAGTCAAGATCTTTATTTATCAAGATCTTCATATGCACTTTATAGGCGCATGGGGTCTCAAATATATAACATACTACAAAATTGCAAATAGGTGAATTATTTGATAGCATTTTACTTCTGGCACTTAAATAATTAAAAAATCAGTCCATAAATCAATTTTGTTTAGAAAAGAAGAATGAGATGTAGAGTAATGTTAACTGTCATGAGTTTTCCCATGTTCTTTTGGCTCATAACTATAAAACAGTTTGTCCTCTCTTCTCGGAGCATTCTTTTATTCTACTGCCTCTATTCAGAGATGACATCCCAGAAACTCTTCCAATTTCTACACCAGATTTCTGTCAGTAACCATAGCTTCATTAGCATACAGCAACACAGCATGTCTCCTTAGTAGTACTAATCACAAGTAGGGGACACTAAACAATTGTGAAGTACCCTGGGATCCCTTGGTATAGGAATCTTGACATTTCTTCAAACTGACTGCAACCATACTATCTGGTACATTAGGAGAAAAAAAGCAAAACCATTTTCTTTGTTAAAAAATGTGTATCGGTGTGGGTTCACTTACTAAACCACTTCCATATGTTCAAATGAAGAATATGAAAAGCAGTTAGTATATTGATCACTTTTGTATACCTCCTATTCTCCCTTTAGTAATGTTCCTCTCTTTTGTAATTTGTCTCCAAATCTGATGATTTCTTACAGAGCATTTTAAGGAATTATTTATTTATTTATTTATTTATTTATTTATTTATTTATTTTTTTATTATACTTTAAGTTCTAGGGTACATATGCATAACGTGCAGGTTTGTTACGTATGTATACCTGTGCCATGTTGGTGTGCTGCACCCATCAACTCGTCAGCACCCATCAATTCATCATTTATATCAGGTATAACTCCCCAATGCAATCCCTCCCCCGCCCCCCCTCATGATAGGTCCCAGTGTGTGATGTTCCGCTTCCCGAGTCCAAGTGAACTCATTGTTCAGTTCCCACCTGTGAGTGAGAACATGCGGTGTTTGGTTTTCTGTTCTTGTGATAGTTTGCTAAGAATGATGGTTTCCAGCTGCATCCATGTCCCTACAAAGGATGCAAACTCATCTTTTTTTATGGCTGCATAGTATTCCATGGTGTATATGTGCCACATTTTCTTAATCCAGTCTGTCACTGACGGACATTTGGGTTGATTCCAAGTCTTTGCTATTGTGAATAGTGCCGCAATAAACATACGTGTGCATGTGTCTTTGTAGTAGAATAATTTATAATCCTTTGGGTATATACCCAGTAGTGGGATGGCTGGGTCATATGGTACATCTAGTTCTAGATGCTTGAGGAATTGCCATACTGTTTTGACAAACCTGAGAGAAATAAGAAATGGGGAAAGGATTCCCTATTTAATAAATGGTGCTGGGAAAATTGGCTAGCCATAAGTAGAAAGCTGAAACTGGATCCTTTCCTTACTCCTTATACGAAGATTAATTCAAGATGGATTAGAGACTTAAATGTTAGACCTATTACCATAAAAACCCTAGAAGAAAATCTAGGTAGTACCATTCAGGACATAGGCATGGGCAAGGACTTCATGTCTAAAACACCAAAAGCAACGGCAGCAAAAGCCAAAATTGACAAATGGGATCTCATTAAACTAAAGAGCTTCTGCACAGCAAAAGAAACTACCATCAGAGTGAACAGGCAACCTACAGAATGGGAGAAAATTTTTGCAATCTACTCATCTGACAAAGGGCTAATTTCCAGCCGGGCGCGGTGGCTCAAGCCTGTAATCCCAGCACTTTGGGAGGCCGAGACGGGCGGATCACGAGGTCAGGAGATCGAGACCATCCTGGCAAACACGGTGAAACCCTGTCTCTACTAAAAATACAAAAACTAGCCGGGTGAGGGGGCGGGCGCCTGTAGTCCCAGCTACTCCGGAGGCTGAGACAGGAGAATGGCGTAAACCCGGGAGGCGGAGCTTGCAGTGAGCTGAGATCAGGCCACTGCACTCCAGTCCGGGCGACAGATCGAGACTCCGCCTCAAAAAAAAAAAAAGAAAAAGAAAAAAAAAGGCTAATTTCCAGAATCTACAAAGAACTCAAACAAATATACAAGAAAAAAACAAACAACCCCATCAAAAAGTGGGGAAAGGATATGAACAGACATTTCTCAAAAGAAGACATTCATACAGCAAACAGATACATGAAAAAATGCTCATCATCACTCGCCATCAGAGAAATACAAATCAAAACCACAATGAGATACCATCTCACACCAGTTAGAATGGCAATCATTAAAAAATCAGGAAACAACAGGTGTTGGAGAGGATGTGGAGAAATAGGAACACTTTTACACTGTTGGTGGGATTGTAAACTAGTTCAACCATTAAGGAATTTAAATAGTTAACATAGTAACCCTTCTGATTAGCAAACAATGAGTGCATGCATTTATTTCATTTTTTCTCAAACTGTTTAAAAATATTTATAATTAAACAGCAAAACTAATGAAAATAATTAATGGAAAAAATTCCAAAAACTTTGAATTGTTTAATTACATTTGAATATTTTTACTGTTAAAAGTTTGCTAGCATAATTTGGTGACAAGAATATAATAAGTTTTACAATTATAAAACTGAATAACACTTTGCAAGTAGAATGGCTAAAATAATAAAATGATATTACTAAATGTTAATGAGGATGTAAAATAACTGAAACTTTCACATATTCCTGGTAAGAATGAAAATGATACAGTCAATTATAAAATTATGTATTTGTTACTTACCACTCAACAATCCCAATTCAAGGTATTTATTCAAGGGAAATCACGTGTCCTCAAAAAGACCCCTACATAACCATTGATAACGACTTTATTCATAATCACCAAAAAGAGGATACAATCCAAACGTCCAGCAAATGGTGAATAGATAAACATATCATCATATATTTACACAATATATACAATAAAAGAATTGTTATAGGCAATAATATGCAGATATCTCAAAAGCATAATGCTAAGTGAAAGAAGTCAGACAGAAAAAAGACTACACCCTGAATGATTCTATTATGTAATAATGAGAAAAAGACAAAATTGAAGGCACCAGAATCGCATTCGTGGTTCCAGGAACTAGGGGTGGAGGGTGGAGAAAAGGGACTTTATAACATAGACAGTAAGGGCACTTTAGGGGTATGTGTGTTTGTAGTTTTATATATATATAAATACTACCCTGCTTAACTCTACAGTTTGATTAATTTATATATATAAATATACCCTGCTTAACTGTGCAGTTTATTTATACATATATATAAATTATATACAGTTTATATGTATGTGTGTGTACATATGTAGTTATATACACACACATACATATATACTGTATATAATTTATATATGTATAAATTAATCAAACTGTACAGTTAAGCGGGGTATATTTTACTCAATCTGATTGCTAAAAAATGAAAAACCCAACGATAAATATTTTTTAATGTTTTTATTTTAAAAAATTAGGGGTACACAGTAGGTATATATATTTATGGGGCCCTTGTGATGTTTTGATATAAGCCCGCAACGTAAAATACACACATCCTAGAGAATGGGGTACCCATCACCTCAAGCACTTATCTTTTGAGTTACAAATAAGTCTATTACATTTTAAAATATAATTTAAAATACACAATTAAATTAGTATTGACTATAATACTGCATAATTTCATTTTGCAAATGTTGCTGACTAGCCTCTAAGATATTGTGTCTACATATTCCCATTGCAAGGGTCTTCAAAAGAGACAGGCCTGGCTAGAAAGTAGTTTTGTTATTTCTCTGTACAAACCCCTTATATCCGGCTATGATTCTAACACCATTTCTAGGATTTGGCCATGTCATTGAAAATGAGACAATTTACATTTTATCAATTTGGTTCAGTGATGTATTATGGATTCTTGTATTTCTTGAAGTAACTTCTTGCAGAGCTGGCTTTGTTTCTTCATTAGTTCTAATAATAATTCATAAATATAAGGTATATAATTTGCTAGCTGAGTGCATAGGAAGTATTATCAGCATTTAATAAATGTGATGCATTGTTCTCATTACAGTTGTATTTTAATAATTAATTTGCAATCAATTATTGCACAATTTAACATGTATAAAGAATATCATCTTTGTGAGAGGAGGCATCATGGTTTATTCATGACTGCTGTGTCCTCAAAGTCTAGCATGGTGCTGTGCAAAAAATTAAATAAATATAAATTTATAAAATGAGAAACTATTCTAAAATTAATAAAGTCTAAACAAATAAGCAGAAAACAATAATATTTTTAAATTAAAATGAATAACAGATAAGAGACTAAGCATTGAACTCCTACTTTGTATTAGTACCTCATCGAAAAAAAATAGACATTAATGTAGAAGACAACTGCTAAATTTAAGCCTGTATTATAAAAGACATTTTAAAAATTACCATCTAGAAATCTATATTATTATTGGAAATAGGACATTTTCTACTTTTCTTAAGTGAAAAGATGCTGTGTTCATTTCAAGGATTTGAATAATGCTTGAAACTATATATTCAAGTTGTCTTTTTCTTAACATTGTCTCTAGAACAACAGGATTCATTTTTACAAATGGATTTTCCCCCACTTAGTAGTTTACTCTGAGATGTGGCTTCTGTATAATGTAAGAGGAAGGCTGTGTCTTACATAAACTTGAAGAAAATGGTAAGAACAGGTTCATTAACTTGTGTTTCTCTATATTCCCATGACCTTAGCCCAACTTGTCACTGCTTGCTTGATTGGCATCCATGGCTAACGCCCCGGGTTGCTCCTTCATGTTGTTAGACCCATTAATCATCCTCAGCAGCTCAGCTTCCCCTGGCTCTTGCAACTGCTAAGTCCCAGTCATGTCCACATGTTGCCTCCCTCAGTGGTACTCGTACATCATTCTGCTGCAGAAGCAAGTGATATACTCACTTGCTCTCAACTCCATGTTCACCCCACTCAGGAGTGGGATAAATATTGGGGTCAACTTCATCGATCCATTATATCTATATCTATATATATCTGTATCTGTATCTACACACATGTAGGGACTGGGAAAACCAGAGGGCAAATGTCTTTCCAGAATTGTAAATAGTAGATGGAAATACAAGGGGTTTCCTCTACCTTTCATTTTTATTCCTCACTTGTCTTAGACCACTGCATAGCCCTGAGCTACAACTTGAAGAGGAAAAAAGTAGTTCAGCTTGTCCCAATTTGCAGTCCTCCCACTCCCCTCTCTCCCTTTTGTCTCATTTCCACAATTCCTGGGCTCTGTGGAGATTTTCTGTTTGATTAGATTTTATAATATAATTTTCAAAATTTCTGTGCATTCTTATAAAGAGCAGAACTCATGATTTCATTGTCACAGGAAGAATGTTATTCGCTCTGGACAGGAGGAAGATTCTAGGAGATTGTCTCCAGATTCAGATCCTGGTATGTTAATAGAAAGTTGAGGGTGAGGGAAGAAAGTCGTAGAACAATTTTAAATATCCTCCTTCAAAGCAACAATCTCTGTGACGTTTGTGGTGCCCTGGAAAATTCTATTTAGCGTGTTAGAAACTGAATGTTGCTTTTCTGTTTTTCTGTATAGACCATATTCTTAATTTTAGGCAGAGACATTTCTTAGAATGTCCAGTGTAAAGGTCATATACTCAGAGCAGTTGAGAATGGGAGTAGAGAGGCATATTAAAAAAATAAGTTCCCAATTTACCCCACTGCATCTGCATACTTTCTTTATACTATTTATCATATGCTATGTTCTGTTATTTATACATTCACTTGTTTATAGTCTGACTCCTCCACTGGAATGTAGACTCCATGATATAAATGATTTAAACCAGTTCATCATTCCATCTCTGGTGTCTTCAACTGTACTTGGCAAAGAGCAGATAGCTTTAGAATCAATAAATAGAGAATAGGAAATGGTTTCAGCAGCTTTAAAAACATTCATAGAAAATTGCTAGGAGACTGACAGAATTCTGGAATCTAAAAATCAATCATAATCATGTTTGTTTCTTAGTCCATGGCTCTGGAACCCATGACTTCATTTACCACATTCCTTCTTCCTAGTTAGCCATTTCCCTTGCTGCAACCTCCTCTACAGTATGCTTTCTGAATACTTATATTTTCAATAGGCGCATAATTTCTGCGTATTGTATTTCATGTGCCTTTCAGCTAAACAAATTAATTTTATTCATTTTTTATCTGTGTTTCTTACTTTTACATAAGAAATAATGCAATCCCCAGGGAATAGCAGTTTCTTCTCTGGGACAGTTGACTATTGAAATAAAAACAGCAATGTGTTTCATAATGCTTTTACAATGTTAAAAGCATGCAAGTGTTTTATAAAACTATAATGCTTTTATAATGCTAGAAACATGCAAGTTGGTTTGATTTATTCATTATTATCCAAAATCAAGATCTGATGTGTTAGAGGGGAACTTCCTGAGTTGTTCTATAAATTATTGACTTTCATTTAAGTGATTTTAATAGTTGTCTTAAAATTGTAAAATATTTTTATCAACTGAGGAATGGAAAGCATTATATTAGCAGAGTTTCTTGTATTAAAGTATATTTACATGTATAGGATAAACTGTATTATAGGCAAAATATTCTTTAAATATGTTACCGAATTAGTTTTGTTACTTGATTTTGAATATTTGTGTAAATATTTATAAGTGACATTTTCTTTATTTGTGTTGCAAGATAAATCTACATAATCAAGTTTATTTTAACTTAAAAAATGAGCAACTTTCCACTATTTATTTTGCCCCTAGTATATTCTAATGATAAAGTTTCTGTTACTCGAGCCAGGCATGGTGGCTCCCACCCACAATTCCAGCATTTGAGAGGCCAAGGTAGGAGGATCGTTTGAGATCAAGAGTTTGAGACCAGCCTGGGCAACATAGCAAGACTCTGTCTCTACAAGAGTTTCTGTTACTTAATTTTAAAGGACTCTACGGTGAAGCTTTCCGAAGATTTCGACTTGAATAACTTAAAATTTCTCCATAGCTACTAGTTTACTCACATTATGTACTTTTTGTATGAGTTTGTTTGGTATTTATTTTGTTGATGAGAAAAAGTAGAAAGTGACATCAGGAAAACTTATGATTCCTAGATGCGATCCCACTGAATTTCACGTGCTTAAAATAAAATTAGCATTTCAATATGTATTTTACTATACCTTGTTGAATTGCTGACAGAAATTTAAAACAATGGCTTAGAAGTGGTTGTTTGTTTTGGTATGGCTTTGTTTTTATCAGTGTAAGGAAAAAAAGGGAAACCAGAAGAGTATGAAGATTTTACTTTTTCTTATAATTACTTTTTATATAAATGCACATAATATTCATGTTTATTATATATGATTTGTATATATTTTTGCATGTTTGACTTATAGATGCAAGTATAAAATAATATGTTTACGACTGAAGTTATCACCAAATGAGAACAACACCAAGCTCAATGAAAGAAAATTAGCACCTTCTTGGATATTCTCTATTGTCTATGACTTCTTTCTCTTCTTCCAAGACAACCATGAAATTCCAATGCTATAAAATACACTTTACAAATTTTGTAGGGACAAAGTAAACAGAATACATTACCTTGGCTCAAGAATATTTTGTTCAACATTATTTTTTGTGAGATTCAGGCATGTTACAGCAAATCTGAATTTTCATTGCTACGGCCAGGCGCGGTGGCTCAAGCCTGTAATCCCAGCACTTTGGGAGGCCGAGACGGGCGGATCACGAGGCCAGGAGATCCAGATCATCCTGGCTAACACGGTGAAACCCCGTGTTTTTGTAAAATACAAAACATTTTTTGTAAAAAATACAAAAAACTAGCCGGGCGAGGTCGCGGGCGCCTGTAGTCCCAGCTACTCGGGAGGCTGAGGCAGGAGAATGGCGTAAGCCCGGGAGGCGGAGCTTGCAGTGAGCAGAGATCCGGCCACTGCACTCCAGCCTGGGTGACAGAGCAAGACTCCATCTCAAAAAATAAAAACAAAATTTCATTGCTACATAGTATTCAAGTATATACTATATTAGCAATTATTTGTTTACTCCTACTCTACATGGATAGTCAGTTTTTTTTCCAGTTCTGTGCTCTTGCACATATTATTACTCTTATGTACACTTTGCAACACATATCTATGTTTGTTTCTTCATCTACCTAGGAGTTGAATTTAATTTGTTTGGAATAGAACTTTTCTTAAAGAAATAATTTCTAAAATAAAAATGTGTACTTAGATTGCATGTTTATTGAATTATATTTTATATATTATATATTATGCTATAATTGCATACCATCTCTGCATATATTTTCTGAGCCATTACAATTATATTATTTGTATTTCCCTGAATATTATCATGAGTTTGAACATGCTTTCATATATTTTTAACTATGTGAGTGCTGTTTTATATACTTTGTTCAGTTTCCACTTGTGTCATTTTACATTGTTTACAAATATTTATTATTAATGGCAGCATTTTTCTTACTGAAAAAGGTATCCATTATTTTCTAATTTTTTGATAATATATAATTTCCTCTTTAATATTTATTTTTATCTTATTAATAAATGTTAAGCTTTTCCATTTATATTTTTCTCTTGCTTAAGAATATTACCACAACATAGGACATAGAATTGTAAAGATATTTATACACATTATTTGGTTTTTGGGTTTTTTTTAGATTTCATTGTAACTTGTCTTATAAGTCTGACATGTATTTTTATTCCTACCATTTTTTCTACCTTACGGGCAATAAACAACAAAATCAACTACTAAACGATACTGATTATTAAAATATGCTTTACTGAAGAATGGAAAATTTTTTTATCATTTATTAAGTGCTTATAGGATATATTTCTTGATTCTCACCCTTTTGTATGCATTTATTTTTCTGTTACCATGAAATTATTATAACTTACTGACTAAAGTAGTTTTACAGAAGGTTCCCACCAGTAGGGCAGGTCTTCTTTATGAAACTTTATATAATTTTAATTAATTAATTTAATCCTTATAAATATTTGCAGTTAAATTATGAGTTCTGATTGAAAACAAAGTACATTTACATATTTTGCAAATATTGATTTTTTCATTGTTAGATTTTTTTCCCCTGAAACATTGTCTGTATTTCTGTTGGTTTATGTCTTGCCTCATGCTGTTTAATAAGGTTTAGTTTTATATATGTAATATGATTTAAAAATGATACCACTTTCATTGTGTGTTGGTGATTAAATTAAATGAAGTAAACTTCATTTAAAATAGGTTATAAGGTTCATGAAACATAAAGAACTAGTAGATATACTACAAGTTTAATATAAATGCTATCAGAATTAATAAATTAATAATCATTAGTAATATGATCAAAAAATAAAAATTATATATTGTATGAGAATTGTAAAGTTACATATCACAGTTCAGCTCAAAAAAGGGACTGAAGGAAACTGTATCCAAGTGTCTCAGTTTTACCAATTACAAACCAAATTTGATAACTTTAGGTGACCTAATTGTATCCCAGCATAGGATGGCAATTAGAACGGGCAGAAACTCGGTTTTCCTGATCAGACTCCTACCTCTTGTATTTATTACCAAGCATAAAAACATTTGAATAACTTTTATTCCTATAAGTTTCCTTGAGAAATAAAGTGCTATAGTAATGCTCATTACAAAATTGTGTAAAGATCAGGTGCAAGGGCACAAATAAAGGCAAACACACAATTTTAAATAATAAATCAATGAAATATAATTCAACTAACAAGAAATCTAAGATTGTGTTTATATCTGAGAAAATGTTCATCTCCCTAAAAATGACATATGGAAAATCAATTACCAATAGACAAGGAAATCAGAGAACAAAATAATGATAAGAATATGAGAAAAACACATGCTAAAAATTTGGAATTCTAAACTTCGCAAGAGTAGAATAGTGTGAGATATTATGAATATGTATTATTAAAGATAAAAGCACAGAGCTTTATCTAAAGAGGTTATTCAAAATTCTTTAGCCAATGCATATTTAGCCAATACTAGTGGAAAACATACAGGAATGTTGAATAAGAAAAGTGGATCATAACCAGTTACAACATTTGTCCATTCTCAGCATATTTCTAATAATAATCACTACTATTACACTGAACCCATTCTATTTAGGCAATATATTTTTATTTGACTAGAAATTAGATTTAACACTCAAATTAAGCAATGACTAAGCCAATTGCAATGCTAGTTTCAAGAGATAATAGTAGTCAAAGAGTACAATTATGTTCTAGAGTTCTAAAGATCTACTGTCCTACAGATCTAATATACAGTATAGTGACTATAATTAATAATACTGCACTCTATACACACTACTGCACTATCCTAAAAGAGTAGATCTTAAGTGTTTTCAAGTAAAATAGATATTTATGTGAAACGATGGATGTGCTAACTAGCTTGATTTTGGTAATCATTTCACATTGTATATGTCTATTTCAATAAGGTTATTAAAAACATGAAAAAACAATTTATACAAAATTTTAGATTAATATAGATGATGTACATGCAATACATTTTGAATGACATTTTTAGATTAACTTGCCCATATGTAGTAATACATACATATCTCTGAAATAATTCTTCATTTAACTTTCTCAATGAGTATATAATTAAATCTTTATTTTCTTAGTGTATAGGTTTTAATTTTTGTTTAGTTTTTTTCAACCTCAAACATTTCTATCTCACATAATAACGGGAGAGAGGCATAACATCTAATGAAAAATCATTACATAACTTAAGGAGTCACTGAGCTGACAGACTTGGGGATAACAGAAGAATAATTCCCGCCATTCAAAAGCTTGATTCAGGCCTGTAGAGTAGACTGGCACAAGATACTCTATCAATTATTGTGTAGTTTTTCGTATTACAAACTCAAGAGGAACGTGTTGTCTGTGAATAAAAGTGAACAGTTAAATACATAGAACAAAACGTCATTAATCAAGAGGAAATTTAGAAAAATTCAAGAAAATTTTAAGAAAGCTACTGTTACAAATATTTAATATTTAACATATATAATCATTTAAACCTATGCAGTTATTTCTTCAAAACATATAAATGATGTTGAGAGAACATGAACATCTTAGATTTGAATTATGCAAAATAATTAGATAAATGTTTTTGAAAAGAACAAAAATTCTCCACAAAAATTGAAAGATACCTAAAAAATTATAAAATAAAAGTTAAATGATATTGTTAATACTAACAAAATTAATAACTGAAGGCACATGAAAATAACTCTAATAACAACTTGTAATGTTTTCTGAATGTTTTCAAGAAGCAAGTGATATCCTTGAACATTAAATAAAAATGTCTAGGAAAAATAATCTCAATATCCTTCCTTATAATATTGAAAGTAAGATTTCTGAAAATTCTAATTTTTTAAAAGTGCCTGAATTTCTGAGATGATGAATATCAACCTCGTCTTTACCTAAAAATACAAAAAATAAAAATAAATTAGACTGGCATAGTGCTGCACACCTGTAATCCCAGCTATTCCAAAGGCTGAGGTGAGAGGATCACTTGAGCCTGGGAGGTGGAGGTTGCAGTAAGTCGTGATTGTGCCACTGCACTCCAGCCTGGGTGGCAGAGCAAGAAAAAAAAATCTCAAAACCTGAGGATCCTAATGAGAATAAATTTCAAATACTCTTCTTTCTACAGAAATTATTATGGTGGGACTCTAGAATGTTTTTCCTTTGTGTCTCATGGATGGAATAACAGTGTTTCTATTTGTTGTTCGTGTATTATTATCCAGGACAACTTATCACTCTAACAATGAAAAAACCTGGACCGAAATAAAGACTTTGCATAGTAGAACAGTTAAGAAAGAAAGAGAGAAATGAAGGTGGGAGAAAGAGAAAGAGAGAGACAGCGAGAGAGAGAGACAGACAGCAGAGAGAGAGAGAGAGAGATACAGATACAACCTGTTTAATTTGTTACTGAAGCAAATATTAAAATTCAATAAATTTTCTTAAGAAAAAATTAGGCATCATTACAGTATATTGGATTCTAAGACTACTTAGAAATTGGTCATTTATAGCATTTAGGCAGTCAAGATGTCCAGTTATCAGAACTAGGGAATACATTTTAAAAGATACTATATATATATATATGAGAGAAAGAGCTCTTCTTCAGTCTCTTTCTATGGTCAGAGTCAGTCTATGAAATAAAGAGCAAGGAACTCCAGCAGGTAGGTTATATGTCTTTATCTATGGTATGGTGGCAGATGCTGCGAGGTGGGAGATTCCAACTGGGGGAAAAAAACGTGTCCACACTCATATTTACATCATAGCATTGCTTCAAAAGCCACTGTAATTAGTAATATAAGAAGCATTTCATATCTATATTTATTCATTTTATCTGAAGTCTGTGGAGCAGAGATCAGAGGTATTATTACTTGCATCAAAACACTGATACCCTAAACTCTGATCTATTGTATTCTTATGTGATCCACTGATAACCGGATATCACCCTGCTTTTACAGTAGTGACACCATAGGAAAGCAACCCTAAAATTATAAACTTAGGAATTTATAGAAGGCAAATGTTCACATGCCACACTCTCCTCATAAGCTAGAAGCATGGTACAGTCTGAATATGATCCTATGTTCACCTATATGTTATCAATGCACATTTAACTTGTGCATTTAACTACAACTGAAATATTGCAGAGCATCTTGGAAGCTTATGTAACAAAGACTGAGAAGGAAAAAAGACTATATTCCTTTTGTACATGGATGTAATAATTAACGGATTTTAGCTCAACAAACTTGCAAAGCACATGTTTGTAAGCAGAATTCAACAAAATTTATTATTTTGTTTTGTTCAGATAAGACACATTCTGCATTCCAAACTGCAAAGTAGTGTTTATTTCTTACCAAGTTTATGGAAATGCAAGACCTTATACACATATTTTAATTTATTTAATCTAATAGAATAATAGTAGGTAATAAACACTATTAGAAACGGCGTTAAGTGAAGTATTGAAGTAGGTTACTTTTGCTTATTTGCATTTAAGACTCTCCCATACTTTCATGCATGGGCAGAAAAAAACTACTTTAAATTTCATATGGAAGCTAAAAAGAGCCTGCCTGCCAAGACAATCCTAAAGAAAAAGAACAAAGCTGGAGGCATCACGCTACTTGACTTCAAGCTATACCACAAGGCTACAGTAAAAACAGCATGCTACTGGTACCAAAACAGATATAGAGACCAAAGGAACAGAACAGAGGCCTCAGAAAACACTATACATCTACAACAATCTACTCTTTGACAAATCTGACAAAAACAAGCAATGGGAAAAGGATTCTCTACTTAATAAACGGTGTTGGGAAAACTGGCTAGCCATATGCAGAAAGCTGAGATGGGATCCATTCCTGACAACTTACACAAAAATTAACTCAAGATGGGTTAAAGACTCAAATGTAAGACCTAAAACCAGAAAAACCCTACAGGAAACCCTAGGAAATACATTCAAGACATAGGCATGGGCAAAGACTTCATGACTAAAACACCAAAAGCAATGGCAACAAAATCCCACTCCATCAAAAAGTGGGCAAACAGTATGAACAGACACTTCTCAAAAGAATACATTTATGCAGCCAACAGACACGTGAAAAAATGCTCATCATCAGTGGTCATTAGAGAAATTCCAACCAAAACCACAATGAGATACCATCTCACACTAATTAGAATGACAATCATTAAAAAGTCAGGAAACAACAGTTCCTGGAGAGGATGTGGAGAAACAGGAATGTTTTTACACTGTTGGTGGCAGTGTGAATCAGTTCAACCATTGTGGAATACAGTGCAGCTATTCCTCAAGGATCTATGATTAGAAATATCATTTGACCCAGCAATCCTATTACTGGGTATGTACCCAAAAGTTACAAATCATTCTACTATAAAAACACATGCACACATGTGTTTATTGTGGCCTTGTTCCCAACAGCAAAGACTTGGAACCAACCCAAATGCCCATCAATGATAGACTGGATAAAGAAAATGTGGTAGTTATACACTATGGGATACTATGCAGTCATAACAAAAATATGAGTTCATGTCCTTTGCAGGGGCATGAATTAAGCTGGAAACCATTACTGTCAGTAAACTAACACAAGAACAGAAATCCAAACACCACATGTTCTCACCCGTAAGTGGGAGTTGAACAATGAGAACACAAGGACACAGGGAGAGGAACATTACACATTAGGGCCTGTTGGGGGTTGGGGGGCTAGAGGAGGGACAGCATTAAGAGATATACCTAATGTGGATGACGGATGATGGGTGCAGTAATCCACCATGGCATGTGTATACCTATGTAAGAAACCTGCACGTTCTGCACAAATATGCCAGAACTTAAAGTATAAAAAAAAGTAAAATAATAAGTTTAAATATAATATAACTTGTTTTTAAAGTTAACTAATATACTGAAGAAATTAAAAGTATATCTTTCCAATTAAAAAAATGCACACACACAATTACACAAGAAACTTAAGACTTGTGTAAATGTAATGTGTACATTTCTACAGGCTTGAATTATTTATCCTCGGAAATGTGTAGCAGTTTACCAATGCAATTTACGTACATATATGACCTTGTAAATATGTTTTGGAGTTTTTTAAATAGTATGCTGGCATAAGCATTTTAAATATCTAGCTATTCTAGAAATCAGATATTTTATTTCTCTTTAATAAACTTTATTTTTAGAGTAGTTTAAGAAATCACAACAAAATCAACCATAAAGTACTGAGATTTCCCATATCTTCCCAGATAATTTATTTACAGAATAAACACATAGAAACCCTTTGACCTTTGTAGTATTTTTATAGTTGACTAATATAAAGCAGTGTCTTTTAAATTAACTGGTAAAAAATATATACATTTAAGTGAACTAGATTTAATTTTCGCTCCTTAAAGTCATTGGAAAATAGTTTCATTGAGAATAATGACAGTGACATACAAGTCATACATTTTTAGGTATGCTACAAAAAGTAGCAAATGTCTAAGCAATGAAAATTTCAATTTTTTTTTTAAATTAATGGCATTTGATACCATAACTCCAGGATGAAAGAACACTAATCAAGATAAGCAATGAAAAAATTCACACCTAAAGATCTCATAGTCAATTATAGAAGACCAAAGACAAAAAGAAAATTCTGCAGAAAATCAGAGGGAAAAAAATGCCTTAATTTACAGAGGACTTCTTGTCTGAAACAATGCAAGCAATCAGAATGGAATAAATTATTTAAAATAAAGAATAAAAATACTAACCTGGAATTCTCCATCCAGTGATATGTATTTATAAAGTGACGAAGAAATAAAGACTATTAAGGATAAACAAAAACTGAGGAAATTATTTGCCAGCAGATTCTTCTCTGCAAGAAATGTTGAAAGAGAAAAATATTCTTCAGGGATAAGGAAAATTTTGTAGGCAAGAGAACCAGATGTAAATAAAGAAAGAGAAAGAATCGGGAAGAAATAAAAGAGAATAAAATGAAGTCTATTTCTTTTTTTTAATTCTTGGTTGATCTAAACTACAACTGCTTATGTAAATTAATAATAATAGCAACAAATACTGGATGACTGTAAGCATGCACAGGAGTGAAGTGAATGACAGTAATGGTATATGTGATGGAAGGGAATATTTGGAAATACACTTTTATAAGGTAACTTCAATATCCATGAAATATTGAAGGTTATTTTAGAGTAGAAAAAATGTGTATTGCAACTCCAGGAGAATCACTAAAACATATTTTTAAAAGCACAATTTATATACTAAGGGAAGAAATAAAATTTTATAAAATGCTCAATTAACACTGGAGAAGACAAAGAAAACAGGAAGATTAAAGAAAGAAAAATACAATAAGTAGAAACATTTAAAAATATGGTAGACATTAATTTGAATCTATTTGTAATAATAAAGATGTGAATTTCTATATTCAGCAATTAAAACACAGATTTTTAGAGATTTCCTTTTAAAAATTCAACTATGCATTGTATGTAAGAAAACCACTTTATCTAGAAATATTCAGGTTAAAAGTAAAGAAAATATATATACACACACATATATACACACATACATACGTATATGTATATGTATATATACATATATGTGTGTATATATATGTACATACGTATATATGTGCGTGTGTGTATATATATATTTTACACCAATCAAAAAAAAAAGAAAAAAAAAAAAAAAAACACCATACTCCAGTTACTCCAGTAGCATAATCCAAAGAAAAGTAGGCTAGGTATATTAATTTTAATCAAAGCAGACTTCAGAATAACACAATTTATTAGTGATTATGTGTTAAAAAATGAAGCAGCATCAAATAGTATATAATACAGTGTTAACATCCCTCTCGTATTTTCTAGTCTTTTTACAGACTTCCTCATCTAAATCAATAAGCTCAGAGTATAGCGAGTGATTATCTTCTCATTTCTCCCTAAGATGGTATACGTCCAGCATCGCTGTAGGTAAACGGTGAGAGATTAATTCCTGCACACATGGATATGAACCTTAGTGAGTACTTCTTTTATATAGAACCCCACTTAAAGGAAAAAACAAAACTGAATGCTTACACTTTCCTCCAGCCCTCTTCTTGAATTATTCAATAGGCTGTACATTCACAAGGCTCTGATGAATATACAAGCATAAACGCATGTGAGAATGTATCTATGTATCTGAGTGCATATATTCATATATGTGTACGAATGTATGTGTGGTTGTAAACATTTTTTAAGAAGAATTTACTATTTCACTCATTTTAGAGGCAAATAAATGAAAGGTTTTACTTTTAGTAGCATACCAGGGGTCACTCAGTTCATAAGTGGCAGAGCCATATTTAAAGTTAAGTTATTTGAAACTACAGCTCAGAATCTTTACATTTCACTTCTAGTTTAAAACCCAAGTTATTTCATCTTTTCTAATTGTATCAATAATTAAATATTCATAAGTATATTTACTTCATGTTTATAACTAAATGATGTGTATGAGTCTAGATATATTTCTATTCAAATTTATCATAAAATTAGACATGATAAATATTACAATCAATATTCTAACAAACATTCAATGTACAATGATGTAGAAAGATGATATAAAAAAGGATAATTTTTATTTAAAAATTTATATACTCAAACAGGGTGTTATGTAAATTAGAAATGTTAGCTCTTGTATCTGTACTTTAAAACAATCTCTTAAATGATTATACATTGTTGTTACTCAGATTGCCTCTGAGTAACAGAGTGTTATCATAACAAATAAATAAACAACATGTATTTTATTCTTCCAGGGCTGCTATGAAATTTCCACTGCATGAAGTCCCTTGTGACTCTGGTCCCTTTTCTTGAAACTGAGGGTGAAATTACACTGAAAGTTACCCTCTTGACAGTCAGGCTTTCTTGACATCAACTTGAAGCTGAAGATTACTGTGCAATAAATTTATTAGGAATTACTCTTGGGATCTGTGCTTTAGTGGGAAGAGGAGGAAGCAACGTTGCACAGAGGCTGTGGTGCTGTGATAACAAGGTCACCAGACTGTGGAGAGCTCTGGAGTTCTGATGTCCTTGCAGATTTGCCGGAAGGTGGCCCCAAGGACTGAGCCTTTCCACCACACTAATCTCGTATTCGATGCAAGCTGCTATGAAAATGTGATGGTCTAATTTCAAATTTCAGGCAGAAATAAGGAGAAAGGTATGAATGAGATAAATGTGTGTGCTAGACCTCTTTTAAGGCTTAAGCTGCGCTACAATGCTTCTCCTCATGTTATATTAGCCTGAAGCTACTAACATTTGGAACTTTCTTTTTTAATTTTATTTTTTTTCCATAGATTTATGGAAAACAGATGGTGTTTGGTTACATGAGTAAGTTCTTCAGTGGTGATCTGTGAGATTTTGTTGGATCCATCACCTGAGCAGTATACACCATAACCAATTTATAGTCTTTTATCCCTTATCCCTGCTCCCACCCTTTCCCCCAATTCCAGAAAGTTTGCGAAGTCCATTGTATCATTCTTATACCTTTGCATCCTCATAGCTTAACTCTCACTTACGGTGTTAAAAGTACATACACTGTATATGTATTAGGAATGACAAGAAATGTAGAAACGTATTGTAGTTAATTATGCACATCTTTTTATTCAGGTTCCTTTAATTGCTAAATAAGGAAAAGGGGCCAATTGTGGATAGCTTCTACTAATGGCAGGGAAGAATGTGGTAATGGGAGTATGGGGAGCAAGAAGACAGGTGCATCCCAAAGGCCACCTCACTTTGCATTTCGGGCACTCATTAACCGAAAGGGCTAATAAGATTGGTCATGATATAATCTAACCAACGCTTTCTGGGGAAAACAGTTTGAGGACTGGTAGGGTAATGGACAGAGAGAAGTAAATCATGGAGAAACACTTCCTATATTCTTTGGATACCTAAACCTATGTGGAAGGGTGAACTAAACTACCCTTTCTTATTATTTCAAGATAAGCACATCATTTATGGATAGATGATAGATAGATACATACATATATACATAGTAGCATTAATATAGGATACAAAACATGAGCTAGAGAAAATCAGGAGATCTGCTATGCCCTTACTATAAGATATAGAATAAAATAGAAAATAAGTGTAGCTGTGTAGCTGTTAGCATCATATTAAGGCCATCACAAATAGCTTGGTAAGAGGTCATTGAGGTGAATAAGAAAATGCTATCACTGAATAATCATCTTTCAGCAAATTAACCATATTTTTCACACAAAAAAAGAACATAAACCTAAGAATATGGCATCTTAGGCAAGACCCAAGACAACAGAGCCACAATTGGCTGTTTACCCCAGACTGAGGAAGAAGGAAATCAGTATATTATCTTAGATTAGTATTTTAATGAGAGGGGTACTCCATGTTCCCTTCCTGCTCATTCATAACACTTTTAAAATGTGGGAAGAGTAACTGTTCACTATGGGATACTGGCTAGAGCTCAAATACCAACATATTTTGCTTGGGGGCTACTACATTATTGAAAACAACCATTTTCCCCCACCTCCAGAAAAAAAAATAAATAAAAGGAAACAAAATAAGAAATGTGGCCTAACAAATTGATCTTAATTCAAGTATCTTTTGAAAAGTTTTAAGAATTCATTTAATCCACATTCTAGCCCACCTCTTAATCCCACTTGATGTCAATGTATGCAAGGTATTATTAGTCAAGGGGCACCAATGATCTCTTCTAACAAAATTCTTCCCTTGAGTCATTCATGTGTCTTACATCCCCTGGATTAATATAATGAAAGTTCTTTCTTTCAGACTTTTAATTTACTTCTTGGTGAGGTATTGTAAGTCTAGAAGTCCAAAATATTGACTAATTAGTAGTAATTGGGTAATGATTTTTCCACACTACCATACATTTTGAAGAAAATGCATGTATTTGAAATTAATTTCTTAGCAACTTTGAATGTGTGCCAAAACAAAATCTCTAAATAAAAATGCTATTATTTTGTATTTGGTAATGGTAATATTCAGAAACCTGCTAATTACTATTTCTCCACGGATAATGCATTTTATGTGACACATGCCATCTTAATTTATAGTGCTCAGAACTACTTTAGGCAATCGTAACTACATTTTAAAATAACTTAAAGAGTGTAATTGAATGGTTTGGAACTCAATGGATAAATGCTTCAGGGAATAGATACTCCAATGTTCATGATGTGCTTATTTCATGTTGCATGTCTGTATCAAAACGTCTCAGGTACCCCAGAAACAAGCACATTCAGCCGTCTGAATAAACTAATTGTTACACTTAGCACCATGAACAATTTCTTGAACATTTATTTAAAGTGCTATTATAATTACACTATTTAGAATTTCAGATTCAATTTCAATTCATCTGGATTAACTTTTTTTATTTAGTGTACTATTTAAAGAATCATTTCACAATGTTATTTTTCTCTGATATTGAGTTTAATGTTATCAAAAATAATAGAGATAAAAGTAGTACATTATTCTGTGATTATCTTTACTCATTAGTAAGTAAGCTGCTCACTAAATATTTTATTTTAAACACGAAAAATTTACTTTCTAGAATATGTAGTTAGTTAAAAACATGCTAGTAAATTGTTGGCATTTACAGCTATACTATATGTTAAGAATATCATTTAAGTTTTAATTAGGTTTATGCCATATAGAATTAATCAGAAAACAGGAAGCACAATATTTTATGCTGTTCGTGATGTTTATTTAGTTGCTAGCTTGGGGATACTCATTTTTCTCTTTGAATAGCTCCACTTCCACAAACCCTACTATGACATAATATCTTCTCAAACCTATATGTGTAGCCTGAATCTCTTTACAGTATTGTTGGAATATAAAATGTAGCCAGTTCATAATTTGGTTTATAATAAGCTAAAAGACTCTTTCTTTCTAATTTTTCACTTTTTTTTTTAATTGTTTTTCACTTTCAGTCAGCTACATATTGATAATCTAATCTGTATGCCTAGTTCGGAAATCTCTTCCAAGGCCTATTTCTGTATTTTCAATTTCTCCCTTCCCAAAGATGTTCAGCACCCTATTATTTGTCATCATAGAAAGTGCTTCAAGTTACAGCCATTTATATATATTTTTTTGATATCCACCCATCCACTAAATTATATCTCATTTTGTCTATTTTATTACAAAACAAAAAGTAGTGCCTAGCATATTATAAATGCTAGATAGACACTTTTTAAATGAATGAATGAATGAATATTGGAAATACCTAGAACAAATAAAAAATTTATTTGTTTTACTTATCTTTTTATTATTTGCATTTTATTCTCTTTCTGAGATAGGGTCTCGCTCTGTCATCCAGGCTGGAGTGTAGTGGTGCGATCTTGGCTCACTATAGCCTTGAACTATAAGGCTCAAGCAATCCTCTCACCTCAGCCCCCAGAGTAGCTGGGAAAACAGGTGCACACCACCACACCCGGCTAAGTTTTGTATTTTTTGTAGAGACGGGGTTTTGCAGTGTTGCCCAGACTTATTTTGAAGTCCTAGGGTTAAGAAAACCACACGCTGTGGCCTCCCAAAGTGCTGGGATTACAGGCATGAAGCACAGCACCCAGCAGAAGAATTTTAATTTATACTTCTTCCTTACAAACTCATAGTTTTCTTTACTAATACTATTTTCATTTGCTTTTTTGAGTGATGGTGTTGTTATCTGCAGTCAAATAAGCCATCTCCTTTGTTCTTAAAAACTTGATGAACATTAAATGATCAACTTCAGCCTTCCTCCATACTTTACAACACTTTCTCTGTTGGTTCAATTCTCCAGCTAGTCATTCTAACATTCTTTAACTGTGTTTTTAACAACTCATTTTTATTTACAGGCTCTTTTTAAATGCTCTCCAATAGGTTTTCTTCTACCAAAAGGGATCTGATTAAAGATATTCACCGTTTCTTCATGAACCAATTGTTTGAATACTGTGATCTTAGCCCATGTCTCCCTACCATTCTGTTGTACGTGCTATTCTCTCTAAATTCTGAAATGGTTTTGTTTTTAACGTGGTCATGTAAAACATGAATTTCCATTTAAGATTCAGAATAAGTATTATTCCTTTGATCCTTTTCTGATACTCCAAAGAAAGAAATTTTTCATGCCTGCTTTTATATTTATTCATCATACTGGTGAATTTTCAATTATGGCAAGTTATTTTGATCAAGCATAAGTGATGATTGATTAATGATTGGTTACTTGCTTGCTCTCCAACTCAATTGAAAGTGTGATATGATTTGGCTGTGTTCCCACCCAAATGTGCTCTGGAATTCCCACGTGTTATAGGAGGGACCTGGTGAAAGGTAATTGAATCATGGTGGCACAACTTTCCTGCACTGTTCTCCTGATAGCAAATAAGTCTAATGAGATCTAATGGTTTTAAAACAGGAGTTTCTCTGCACAAGCTCTCTTCTCCTGTCTGCTGCCATATGAGATACGCCTTTCACCTTCTGCCATGATTGTGAGGTCTCCCCAGCCACATGGAACTGTAAGTCAATTAAACCTCTTTCTTTTGTAAAATTCCCAGTTTCTTATATGTCTTTATCAGCAGCGTGAAAATGGACTAATTGGTACCAGGAGAGTGGGGTGCTGCTGAAAAGATACCCAAAAATGTGGAAGCAACTTTGTAACTGGGTAACAGGCAGTGGTTAGAACAGTTTGGAGGGATCTGAAGACAAGAGGAAAAATCAAGAGACCTTGGAACTCCTAAGAGACTTTTTGAATGGCTTTGACCAAAATGCTGATAATATGGAAAATGAAATTCAGGCTGAGGTGGTCTCAGATGGAGATGAGGAAGTTTTTGGTGACTAGAGCAAAGGTGAGTCTTGTTATATTTTAGCAAAGAGGCTAGCAGCCTATTGCTCATGCCCTAGAGATTTGTACAACTTTGAACTTGAGAGATGATTTAGGGCATCTGGTGGAAGAAATTTCTAAGCAGCAAAGCATTCAAGAAGTGACTTGGGTGCTGTTAAAGTCATTTAGTTTTATAAGCAAAGCAGAGCATAAAAGTTTGGAAAATTTATGGCCTAACACTGCCAAAAAAAAAAGTTCCATTTTCTGAGAAAAAATTCAAGCTGGCCGCAGAAATTTGCATAAGAAATGAGAAGTCTAATGTTAATCACCAAGACAATGGGGACAATGTCTCTAGGGCATTGCAGAGACCTTGGAGGCAGTCCCTTCCATCACAGCTCCAGGGTCCTAGGAGAAAAAACTGCTTTCACAGGCCAGGCCCAGAGTTCCTGTGCTACCTGCAGCCTAGCGACTTTGTGTCTTGGGTCCCAGGTGTGTCCAGAATTGGTGGGTTCTTTTAGTCTCGCTGACTTCAAGAATGAAGCTGCAGACCCTCGGGGTGAGTGTTACAGTTCTTAAAGATGGTAGGTCTGGAGTTTGTTCCTTCAGACATTCAGATGTGTCTGGAGCTTCTTCCTTCTGGTGGGTGGGTTGGTGGTCTTGCTAACAGGAGTGAAGCGCAGACCTTGGCAGTGAGTGTTACAGCTCTTAAAGGCAGTGGGTCTAAAGTCATTTGTTCTTCCCAGTCGGTTTGTGGTCTCCTGGCTTCAGGAGTGAAGCTGCAGACCTTCATGGTGAGTGTTACAGTTCATAAAGGCAACGGTGGACCCAAAGAATGAGCAGCAGCAAGATTTATAGCAAAGAGCAAAAGAACAAAGCTTCCACAGTGCCTAAGAGAACCCCAGCAAGTGGCCACTGCTAGCTCCACAGCCCTCTTTTATTTCCTTATCTGGCCCCACCCACATCCTGCTGATTGGTCCATTTTACAGAAAGGTGATTGGTCCATTTTACAGAGAGCTGATTGGTCCGTTTTGACAGAGTGTTGATTGGTGTGTTTACAATCCTTGAGCTAGACACAGAGTGCTTAGTAGAAGGAAAAGTTCTCCAAGTCCCCACTAGTTTCGCTAGATACAGAGTTAGCTAGATACAGAGTACCAATTGGTGTATTTCCAAACCTTGAGCTGGACACAGAGTACTGACTGGTGTATTTACAAACCCTGAGCTAGACACAGAGTGCTGATTGCTGCGTTTACAATCCTTGAGCTAGACACAGAGTGGTAGAAAAGTTCTCCAAGTCCCCACTAGGTTAGCTCCATACAAAGTACCAATTGTTGTATTTATAAACCTTGAGCTAGACAGAGTACTGATTGGTGTATTTACATACCCTGAGCTAGACACAAAGTGCTGATTGGTGTGTTTACGATCCCTTAGCTAGACATAAAAGTTCCCCAAGTCTCCACCAGACTCAGGAGCCCAGCTGGCCTCACCCAGTGGATCCGGCACAGGGGCTGCAGGCGGAGTTGCCTGCTAGTCCTGCCCCTGCACCTGTACTCCTCAGCCCATGGGTGGTTGATAGGACCGGGCCTCAGGGAGCAGGTGGGCGGTGCCACTTGGGGAGGCTTGGGCGTCACAGGACCCCAGGGGTGGTGGGGTGCTGGGGTGGGAGGGATGGGGGCTCAGACATGGTGGGCTGCAGGTCCCAAACCCTGCCCTGAAAGGAGGCAGCTGAGGCCGGGCGAGAACTCGAGTGTAGTGCGGGCAGGCAGCTGCTGGCCTCTGTAGCTGCTGGCCCGGGTGCTAAGCCCCTCACTGCCCTCCGCCAGCAGGGCCAGCTGGCTGCTCCCTGTGCAGCATCCACGGAGCCCTCTCTGGTGCCCGTGGGAACTCGCACTGGACTGGGAGTGCTGCTCACAGCCCTGGTTCCTGCCCTTGCCTCTCCCTCCACACCTCTCTGCAAGCGGAGGGAGCCGGCTCCTGCCTCAGTCAGCCCAGAGAGGGGCTTCCACAGTGCCGTGGTGGGCTGAAGTGCTCCACAAGTGCCACCAGAGTGGACACCCAGGCCGAGGAGGCACTGAGAGTGAGGGCTGCTAGCACGTTGTCACCTCTCACAGGCTCTCCAGCCATGGCTGAAAGGGACCAAAGTAGAGCCTGGGCCCTAGCTTCAGAGGATGTAAGCCTCAAGCCTTGGCATCTTCCACATGGTGTTGAGCCTGCAAGTGCATGGAAGTCAAGAATTGGGGTTTGGGTACCTCCACCTGGATTTCAGGAGATGTATAGAAATGTCAGGATGCCCAGGTAGAAGTTTGCTGTAAGGTTGGTGTCCTGGAGGAGAACCTCTGCTAGGGCATTGCAGAAGGGAAATGTGGAGTGGGAGCCCCCATATAGAGTCTCTACTGGATCACTGCTTAGTGGAGCTATGAGAAGAGGGCCACTGTCCTCCATAGCCCAGAATGATAGACCCACCGACTGCTTGCATCGTGTACCTAGAAAAGCCACAGACACTCAACACCAGCCCATGAAGGTAGCTGGGAGGGAGGCTGTACCCTGCAAAGCCACAGGGGTAGAGCTGCCCAAGACCAAGGGAATCCATGTCTAGCATCAAGGTGTGACCTGGATGTGAGACATGTGGTCAAAGGAGATCATTTTGGTGCTTTAAGATTTGACTGCCCTGCTAGATTTCAGACCTGCATAGGGCCTGTAGCCCCTTTGTTTCGGCCAATTTCTCCCATTTGCAATGGCTGTATTTACCCAATGTCTTTTACCCTCATTTTATCTAGGAAATAACTAACTTGTTTTTTATTTTACAGGCCCATAGGCAGAAGGGGCTTGCCTTGTCTTGGATGAGACTTTGGGTTGTGGACTTTTGAGTTAATACTGAAATGAGTTAAGACTTTGGGGGACTGTTGGGAAGGCATGATCGGTTTTGAAATGCAAATACATGAGATTTCAGAGGGGCCAGTGGTGAAATAATATGCTTTTCCTGTGTCTCCACCCAAATCTCATCTTGAATTCCCATGTGTTGTGGGAGGGACCTGGTGGGAGGTAATTGAATCGTGGGAGTAGGTCTTTCCCATGCTGTTCTCATGATAGCAGACAAGTCTCACAAGATCTGATGGTTTTACAAAGGGGAGTTTCTCTGCACAAGTTTTCTTCACTTTTCCACCGCCATGTGAGATGTGCCTTTCACCTTCAGCCATTATTGTAGGGCCTCTCTGGCTACTTGGGACTATAAGTCAATTAAATTTCTTAATTTTATAAATTGCCCAGAATCAGATATGTCTTTATCAGCAGTGTGAAGATGGAATAATATGAAGTGTCTTTTAGGAGATTGTTATATTAATCACTAATCAATAGAAAACCATATCTGAAGATCTGAGTTAAGCTTCTGTCTGTAGCATTAAGTTTCATGATATTGCGAACCATATTTTAAGCCACAGTTAATCTACAAAAACAAAAATATGACTGATAAAACTAATATATGCCCTTCCTAATTCCTAGGGGTTATAAATTATAAAGTTCTGTATAAAGACTATTACAAGAGGTACTCATAATGTTAAAATAAAGACAGAAAGACTAAACTCTACTAAAACTAATAATCTTAGGACAGCAGACATAATTTCAGGTGAGTGATTCAGCAGTTATTATCAAGGTCTATAGAAAAATTAGATCTGAGAAATTCAAAGTTCTAAAGTAAATTCCAGTGTTATTTCATTGTGTACGTTTAGGAGTATAATTGTGGACATATGAGTATAAAATGATGAAAGTGTTTATCTTAAACTGAGACTTCACACTCAAGTCTCTGATACAATTTTTGGATGGATTATTGGTCAGGGAAGCAGAATACCAGAGTGAATCTGGATAAATGAAGGTATTCTTCAATTAGAACCTAACCGTTCCTGCAGCTTAGCATGTTGTTAAACTGAACCTGAGCCAAGGGAATTCTAAGATTAGACATAGAGACAACATCAAGGCCAGACAGCTAAATATGGGAGCAAACTTACATGCAGCCTTGAGGCTAATGGTTGTCTGTGTAGAAGCGAATCCAAGTTTCAGAAAAATCCTCAAAAAGTTAGTACAAGTGAGTAACAATCTGAGAATTTATATAGAAAACATCAATTAGGGAATCATTAGAAGACTGAGGTAAAGAAGAAAATATAGAGAATGCTGTGCGGAAAAGAGGCTTCCTTGAAATAATACACATATATTAAGCTGCAAGACATGAACTTACTTGATCTTTTTTTTTATTATTTTATTTTTTTTTGAGACGGATTCTCGCTCTGTCGTCCAGGCTGGAGTGCAGTGGCCGGATCTCAGCTCACTGCAAGCTCCGCCTCCCGGGTTTACGCCATTCTCCTGCCTCAGCCTCCCGAGTAGCTGGGACTACAGGCACCTGCCACCTCGCCCGGCTAGTTTTTTGTATTTTTAGTAGAGACGGGGTTTCACCGTGTTAGCCAGGATGGTCTCGATCTCCTGACCTCGTGATCCGTCCGTCTCGGCCTCCCAAAGTGCCGGGATTACAGGCTTGAGCCACCGCGCCCGGCCAAGACATGAACTTACTACTAATAAAATTAGCTTAACAAGCTACTGAGAGAGCATGTCAGAATTAGTCAATATTTGGAGAGCAGATGACAAAGAAGTGGAAGATATAAAACCAGAGTCAGTTTTGAGAACAGCTTTTAATAAACTAGTATCTTTAGCACAGGCAAGTACAAAAGAAGGGAGCCATGACTATTATTATTGTTATTGTTGTAAACAATTATTTTCCCGCTTGCTTTCCATATCTCTAAAATTGTTGTTCTCCACTCGACTGATTAACTTTGTTCAGGTCACCATGGTCTTCTTTGGTTAAAATATAATTTGACACTGACATAATGTGCTACAATTTCTACTGAGACTTTTCTGGTCTCATTCCATTGTCTTTACCAACTGATAATTTTCCTGGCTCTAAAATCTACTTTGTCTGAAATTAATAGAAGTACTTTATCTTACCCTTGATTAGAGTTAGACAATTATATGTTTTTCTCTCTCTCTCTCTCTCTCTTTATTTTTTTTAATGAAATGGGGTGTCACTATGTTGCCCAGGCTGGGCTTGAATTCCTGAACTCAAGCAATCCTCCCACCTCAGCCTCCCAAAATGCTGGGATACAGCTGTGAGCCACTCTGCCCAGCCATCCATCTCCTTACTTTTAGTCCATTTGTGTCTTTATATTTAGAGTGAGGTTCTTGTAAACAGCATATAATTTAACAAATCATTTTTAAAAATATTTTATTGAATATGTACATATTGAAAAATACACATTAATGAATTTGTATAAACTTAATATACCCATATAATTTACACCTAAATTAGGAAATGAAATATTATTAACACATCAGAGGTGCCCTCAGACTTCCAGTCACTTCACCCTATTATGCAGAGTTAGCATGCTTACTTCTAAAAGCATAATTTCTGTCATCATTTTAGATTTTATTAAAAATTGTATTTGAATTGTAAATAACATTTTGGCTGTATTCTCTGTCAGAAGTAATTGTAATAGGTTTTAAAATGATCATAAATAAAACAAAAAAAGAAACTGAGTGTTCAGGGTACACCTTTCCAAATTTCCTTTCCTCTCACTTCAACCCTGTTGTGGAAGAAGCCAATTTTGTATATTTTATAGATGAATTTCAAAACTCATTATGGGCTTATAACATGTGGTTCTTTGACTTTTTTGAACTAGTAATATCTGACTGATTCCCTCATTAATTAATTAGTTGCATAGATTTTGGCATGTGTTAACTTTATATTTCATTTTGATTTTTCAAAAGTATTAACCTGTAACACCTTAAGGCTGAATGTATGTGTCTTCCCAAAATTCATATGTTGGAACCCTAACCTCCAATGTGATGGCATCTGGAGATGGAGTCTTTGGAAGATAATTAGGGTTAGATGAGGTCTAGAAGGTGGGACCCTCAAGATGGGATTAATGTCTTCATTGAAAGTGTGATAACTAAGATCAATCTCTCTCTCCCATTTGCTGAAGATACATATTGAGGAGAGGCCAGGAAAACACACATCAGAAAGGTGGTCTTCTGGAAGCCAGGAAGAGAGTACTGACTAGAAGCTGAAACAGTCATCACCTGGAACCTAGACTTCCCAGCCTCCAGAACTCTGTAAAAATTAATTTATCTTGCTTAACCCGAACAGAACGTAGTATTTTGTTATGGGATTGAAAGCTAACTAGTACATATGGGTCTACTAATCAAATAAGCTATCATTTCTTCTACACATTTTTTTAAGAAAATTAAAAACATAGAATTTTCTGTCCAATGCAATTGAATCATTGTTCTGACAAAATTGTTTTTCAAAAATATTTTTTGAAATGTATCAGTTGGAAATAAATTCTAAGATCTTTAAGTGAGTTAAAGATCTTATGTTTGATATTGATGTTAGTTATATAATGGTCATGATTGATTCCTAAATAAATTGTAAGAGAAAGACAACAATGAAATATTGATTAATAAGCATAAATTATATTTAGTTGTATATGATTCTTACTATTATACACTATACAGAGGCTATACTTTTATACTTTTGGGCCTTCTTAATAAATACATTTGTTTTATTACTTTAAGAAGATGTAAAAGGGATGTGCAGGGCTGTCTCATGTAGGTTTATGAACTTTGCTAATTTGCTAAAACGTTTGTATAAGAGAAACAATTCTCAATTATCTAGTCCCACCAGTATCTCTGTGAAATAAACTTCATTATGTTGATTAAAGCTTTTGAACTCTTGAGATATTAAGAATGAGCAGTAGTGTCAGAGAAACACAACTATACATGAATTTTGGTTTTTTAAATACGTTTAGCAAGGAAAAAGATTATTCTTGTCCTAAGTGATTGGTTCTCAACAATTGTGGTATTCAGGCTCCTCTACACTCTTGCTTTTTATTATACATATGGAAGAGATTTTGTTTATGTGTATTTCAGCTATCAATGTTTACCAATTAGAAAAAAGAGACATAGAAATACTACTTGATTTATTTGAAGATATTAAAGATGGATGACTTACACATTAACGTAACCACTTTTGGTTTTGACCTCATATACCCCTGAGAGAAAATTACTATTTTTAAATAAAGTATCAATTTGTTTCAGAATATAAAAGAGCATAATGAAGTTAATTGTATTATTTATATTATGACCTTTGTAAAGAAGCCATAGCATGTTTTAAAATCATACAAATGTTGACTCTATTTTACTTCTTTAGTCTTCTGATAAATGGCCTCATCTATAACTGAAAATTATTCTTTACTTTACATTTAATCTCTCTAGATAGTAGAGATTCCATATATTACCAGAATAGTCTTGTTTTTATGCTGATTTTATGTCCTTGATGATTTAAGAAAAAGGTATACAAAGACTAAAGTGTTCCTATTTATGAAAGAGCTGAGGTTTTTACTGTGATGTTATTTTGCCTATTTGTTTTAAATGTTTCAAAGTAGTTTTGATTAAGTAGGTAACCGAGTACTGTGTTCCAGACACCTATGTCCTTAAGTGTTCATTCTCTTCTCACAAATTTTTTGGGGGTTTTCATAGCCTTTTAAAGATCAGATTCAAAATTTATAAAAAGGAAGGAAAAAAGAAAAAAATAGCTTTCAGAATATCTTTTCTTTATATCTAAAATCACCTTTAAATTTTCTTTTTTATTATTATTACACTTGAAGATCTAGGGTACATGTGCACAAAGTGCAGGTTTGTTCCATATGTATACATGTGCCATGTTGGTGTGCTGCACCCATTAACTCATCATTTACAGTAGACATATCTCCTAATGCTATCCCTCCCACCTCCCGCAACCCCATGACAGGCCCCGGTGTGTGATGTTCCCCTTCCTGTGTCCAAGTGTTCTCATTGTTCAATTCCCACCTATGAGTGAGAACATGTGGTGTTTGGTTTTTTGTCCTTGTGATAGTTTGCTGAGAATGATGGTTTCCAGCTTCATCCATGTCCCTACAAAGGACATGAACTCATCCTTTTTTATGGCTCCATAGTATTCCATGGTGTATATGTCCCACATTTTCTTAATCTAGTTTATCATTGATGGACATTTGGGTTGGTTCCAAGTCTTTGCCATTGTGAATAGTGCTGCAATAAACATACGTGTGCATGTGTCTTTATAGCAGCATGATTTATAATCCTTTGGGTATATACCCAGCAATGGGATGGCTGGGTCAAATGGTATTTTTAGTTCTAGATCCTTGAGGAATCACCACACTGTCTTCCACAATGGTTGAACTAGTTTACAATCCCACCAACAGTGTAAAAGTGTTCCTATTTCTCCACATCCTCTCCAGCACCTGTTGTTTCCTGACTTTTTAATGATCGCCATGCTAACTAGTGTGAGATGGTATCTCATTGTGATTTTGATTTGCATTTTCTGATGGCTAGTGATGATGAGCATTTTTTCATGTATTTGTTGGCTGCATAAATGTCTTCTTTTGAGAAGTGTCTGTTCATATCCTTCACCCACTTTTCGATGGGGTTGTTTGTTTTTTTCTTGTAAATTTGTTTGAGTTATTTGTAGCTTGTGGATATTAGCCCTTTGTCAGATGAGTAGATTGCAAATATTCTTTCCCATTCTGTAGGTTGCCTATTCACTCTGATGGTTGCTTCTTTTGCTGTACAGAAGCTCTTTAGTTTAGTTAGATCCCATTTGCCCATTTTGGCTTTTGTTGCCATTGCTTTTGGTGTTTTAGACATGAAGTTCTTGCCCATGCCTATGTCCTGAATGGTATTGCCTAGGTTTTCTTGTAGGGTTTTTATGGTTTTAGGTCTAACATGTAAGTCTCTAATCCATCTTGAATTCATTATTGTATAAGGGTGTAAGGAAGGGATCCAGTTTCAGCTTTGTACATATGGTTAGTCAGTATTCCCAGCACCGTTTATTAAATAGGGAATCCTTTCCCCATTTCTTGTGTTTTTCAGGTTTGTGAAAGATCAGATGGTTCTATATGTGTGGTATTGTTTCTGAGGGCTCTGCTCTGTTTCATTGGTCTATATATTTGTTTTGGTACCAGTACCATGCTGTTTTGGTTACTGTAGTCTTGTAGTGTAGTTTGAAGTTAGGTAGTATGATGTCTCCATCTTTGTTCTTCAGACTTAGGATTGCCTTGGCAATGTGGCTTTTTTTTTTTTTTTTTTTTTTTTTTTGGCTCCATATGAACTTTAAAGTAGTTTTTTTTTTTTTTTTTTCCAATTCTGTGAAGAAAGTCATTGCTAGCTTGATGGGGATGGCATTGAATCTATAATTACTTTGGGTGGTATGACTATTTTCACGATATTGATTCTTCCTATCCATGAGCATAGAATGTTCTTCCATTTGTTTGTGTTCTCTTTTATTTCACTGAGCAGTGGTTTGTATTTCTGCTTGAAGAGGTCCTTCGCATTCCTTGTAAGTTGGATTCCTAGATATTTTATTCTCTTTGAAGCAATTGTGAATGGGAGTTCACTCATAATTTGGCTCTCTGTTTGTCTGTTATTGGTGTATAGGAATGCTTGTGATTTTTGCACCTTGATTTAGTATCAGCTTAAGAAGATTTTGGGCTAAGACAATGGGTTTTTCTAAATATGCAATAATGTCATCTGCAAACAGAGACAATTTGACTTCCTCTTTTCCTATTTGAATTACCCTTTATTTCTTTCTCCCGCCTGATTGCCCTGGCCAGAACTTCCAACACTATGTTGAATAGGAGTGGTGAGAGAGGGTATCCCTGTCTTGTGCCAGTTTTCAAAGGGAATCCTTCCAGTTTTTGCCCATTCAGTATGATATTGGCTATGGGTTCGTCATAAATAACTCTTATTATTTTGAGATATGTCCCATCAATACCTAATATATTGAGAGTTTTTAACATGAAGGACTGTTGAATTTTGTCAAAGGCCTTTTCTGCATCTATTGAGATAATCATGTGTTTCTTGTCTTCGGTTCTGTTTATATGCTGGATTATGTTTATTGATTTGCATATGTTGAACCAGCCTTGCATCCCAGGGATGAAGCCCAGTTGATCATGGTGGATAAGCTTTTTGATATGCTCCTAGATTCAGTTTGCCAGTATTTTATTGAGGATTTTTGCCTCGATGTTCATCAGGGATAGTGGTCTAAAATTCTCTTTTTTTTGCTGTGTCTCTGCCAGGCTTTAGTATCAGGATAATGCTGACCTCATAAAATGAGTTGGGGATGATTCCCTCTTTTTCTATTGATTGGAATAGTTTCAGAAGGAATGGTACCAACTCCTCCTTGTACCTCTGGTAAAAATCGGCTGTGAATCCGTCTGGTCCTGGACTTTTTTTGGTTGGTAGGCTATTAATTATTGCCTCAATTTCAGAGCCTGTTATTGGTCTAGCTATGGATTCAACTTCTTCCTGGTTGAGTCTTGAGAGGGTTTTTGTGTCCAGGAATTTATCCATTTCTTCTAGATTTTCTAGTCTATTTGCACAGAGGTGTTTATAGCATTCTCTGATGATAGTCTGTGGGATCGGTGGTGATATTCCCTTTATCATTTTTTTTATTGCGCCTATTTGATTCTTCTCTCTTCTCTTCTTTGTCTTGCTAGCATTCTATCATTTTTGTTGATCTTTTCAAAAAAACATCTCCTGGATTCGTTGACTTTTTTGAAGGGTTTTTTGTGTCTATATCTCCTTCAGTTCTGCTCTGATCTTAGTTATTTCTTGCCTTCTGCTAGCTTTTGAATATATTTACTCTTGCTTCTCTAGTTCTTTTAATTGTGATGTTAGGGTGTCAGTTTTAGATCTTTCCTGCTTTCTCTTGTGGGCATTTAGTGCTATAAATTTCTCTCTACACACTACTTTAAATGGGTCCCAGAGATTCTAGTATATTGTGTCTTTGTTCTCATTGGTTTCAAAGAACATCTTTATTTCTGCCTTTATTTCATTATGTATCCAGTAGTCATTCAGGAGCAGGTTGTTCAGTTTCCATGTCACTGAGCAGTTTTGAGTGAGTTTTTTATTCTTGAGTTCTAGTTTGATTGCACTGTGGTCTGAGAGACAGTTTGTTATCATTTCTGTTCTTTAACATTTGCTGAGGAGTGCTTTACTTCCAACTATGTGGTCAATTTTGGAATAAGTGTGATGTGGTGCTGAGAAGAATATATATTCTGTTGATTTGGGGTGTAGAGTTCTGTAGATGTCTATTAAGTCCACTTGGTGCAGAGCTGAGTTCAATTCCTGGATATCCTTTTTAACCTTCTGTCTCGTTGATCTGCCTAATGTTGACAGTAGGGTGTTAATGTCTCCCATTATTATTATGTGGGTGTCTAAGTCTCTTTGTAGTTCTCTAAGGACTTGGTTTTTGAATCTGGGTGCTCCTGTACTGGATGCATATATATTTAGGATAGTTAGTTCTTTTTGTTCAATTGATTCCTTTACCATTATGTAATGGCCTTCTTTGTCTCTTTTAAAGTCTGTTTCATCAGAGACTAGGATTGCAACCCCTGCCTTTTTTAGTTTTCCATTTGCTTGGTAGATCTTCCTCCATTCCTTTATTTTGAGTCTATGTGTGTCTCTGCACATGTGATAGGTCTCCTGAATACAGCACACTGATGGGTCTTGATTCTTTATCCAATTTGCCAGTCTGTGTCTTTTAATTGGAGCATTTAGCCCATTTACATTTGTTTAATATTGTTATGTGTAAATTAGATCCTGTCATTATGATGTTAGCTGGTTATTTTGTTCTTTGGTTTATGCATTTTCTTCCTAGTATCAATGGTCTGTACAATTTGGCATGTTTTTCCAGCGGCTGGTACTGGTTGTTCCTTTCCATGTTTAGTGCTTCCTTCAGGAGTTCTTGTAGGGCAGGCCTGGTGGGGACAAAATCTCTAAGCCTTTGCTTGTCTGTAAAGGATTTCATTTCTTCTTCACTTATGAAGCTTAATTTGGCTGGATATGAAATTCTGGGTTGAAAATTATTTTCTTTAAGAATGTTGAAAATGGCCCACACTCTCTTCTGGCTTGTAGAGTTTCTGCTGAGAGATCCACTGTTGGTCTGATGGGCTTCCCTTTGAGGGTAACTCAACCTTTCTCTCTGGCTGCCCTTAACATTTTTTCCTTCATTTCAGCTTTGGTGAACCTGATAATTATGTGTCTTGGAGTTGCTCTTCTCAAGGAGTATTTTTGTGGCGTTCTCTGGATTTTCTGAATTTGAATGTTGGCCTGCCTTGCTAGGTTGGGGAAGTTCTCCTGGATTATATCCTACAGAGTGCTTTCCAACTTGGTTCCATTCTCCCCATCACTTTCAGGTACACCAATCAGACATAGATTTGGTCTTTTCACATAGTCCCATATTTATTCATCTTTCTTGTTCATTTCCTTTTGCTCTTTTTTTCTCTAAACTTCTCTTTTGTCTTCACTTCTTACATTTGATCTTTAATCACTGATACCCTTTCTTTCTTCCAGTTGATTGAATCAGCTACTGAAGCTTGTGCATTCATCACGTAGTTCTCGTGCCATGGTTTTCAGTTCCATCAGTTCATTTAAGGACTTCTCTGCACTGGTTATTCTAGTTAGCCATTTGTCTAACCTTTCTTCAAGGTTTTTAACTACTTTATGATGGGTTCAGACTTCCTCCTTTAGCGCAGAGAGGTTTGATCATCTGAAGTCTTCTTCTCTCAACTCGTCAAAGTCACTCTCCATCCAGCTTTGTTCCACTGCTGATGAGGGGCTGTGTTCCTTTGGAGGGGGAGAGGTGCTCTGATTTTTAAAATTTTCTGCTTTTCTGTTCTGTCTTATCCCCATCTTTGTGGTTTTATCTACCTTTGGTCTCTGATGATGGTGACGTACAGATGGGGTATTGGTGTGGATGTCCTTTCTGTTTATTAGTTTTCCTTCTAACAGTCAGGACCCTCAGCTGCAGGTCTGTTGGAGTTTGCTGAAGGTCCACTCCAGACCCTGTTTGCCTGGGTATCAGCAGTGGAGGCTGCAGAACAGCAAATATTGCTGAACAGCAAATGTTGCTGCCTGATTGTTCTTCTAGAAGCTTCATATCAGAAGGATACCTGGCCGTGTGAGGTGTCAGTCTTCCCCTACTGGGGGGTGACTCCCAGTTAGGCTACTTGGGGGTCAGGGACTCACTTGAGGAGGCAGTGTGTCCATTCTCAGATCTCAAACTCCGTGCTGGGAGAACAACTACTCTCTTCAAAGCTGTCAGACGGGACATTTACATCTGCAGAGGTTTCTACTGCCTTTGATTCGGCTATGCCCTGCCCCCAGAGGCGGAGTCTGCAGAGGCAGGCAGGCCTCCTTGAGCTCTGGTGGGCTCTAGGTAGTTCGAGTTTCCTGGCTACTTTGTTTACCACTGAAGCCTCAGCAACGGTGGGCACCCCTCCCCCAGCCTCACTGCCGTCTTGCAGTTTGATCTCAGACTGCTGTGCTAGCAAGGAACGAGGCTCCGTGGGCCTGGGACTCTCTGAGCCAGGCACAGGATATAATCCCCTGATGTGCCCTTTGCTAAGACCATTGGAAAAGTTCAGTATTGGGGTGGGAGTGACTCAATTTTCCAGGTGCTGTCTGTTACAGCTTCCCTTGGCTAGGAAAGGGAATCCCCTGACCCCTTGTGCTTCCTGCATGAGGCAATGTCTCACCCTGCTTTGGCTCACACTCAGTGGGCTGCACCCACTGTCCTGCACCCACTGTCTGACAAGCCCCAGTGAGATCAACCTGACACCTCAGTTGGAAATGTAGAAATCACCCATCTTCTGCGTTGTTGACACTGGGAGCTGTAGACTGGAGATGTTCCTATTTGGCCATCTTGGAACTGCCCCCATCTTTAAATTTTCATAAGTGCCTTGGGAAATTACAAAAATTATTTTTTCACTTTTTTAAAAGACATAATAGAAATAATTGCCTTTGTCTGATGTGTTTTATTACAAAAGTTGCATGGATACAGTTATTTAGTCAAAATAGATAGTTTTCCTAGGTTTAATTTTGTAGATAAAATGCCACTAGTAAAAATATTTTAGAAATTGTGTGTTTTATGGATTGTCCCTGGAGATTTATTAATGCCCTTAACTTTCTTCATCATTTATTTTTAACCTCAGGAAAAAATAATCAAGATTCTTATGAAAAAGTTTTGTCAAATATTCCTATATATTGATCAGGGAAACCGTAGTGTTTCATGTGATGATGTTGGGAAATTTCAGAATAGTATTTTTAGTCAAAATTTCATTTATTGTTTAAAATTTTTGCTTTGCCACTGCAATTACTTCAGTCTAACATCTTTAGGCTTTTTTTTTAGTATGAATGTGTAAAGAACTTACACATGGAATTTCATACAAATACAGATATCTATGCATATTATTTATTTATTGTACATATCAAATTATGTCTGATTAGTGGATTAAATGATGCCCATCTATTATCTTAGTTTTTGTAGGTCATAACATTGGGTATCAATTTTTTGGCCCAAGGAACTGTTCAATTGTTCAGTGTTGCATGGCCCTGGATTTATAAAATAAACTTAAAAAATTATATTTGCTAAGTCATACTCTTACCAAAATAAAAGAGGTTGATCAACCTTATTTTGTCTGTCCAGAAAAAAAAAAAAAAAATGTGAATAAGTAAAATGAGAAAATAAAGAGGAAGATTATTGAATGTTCTTTCTAGTTCAACCTCCCAGGTTATCTTAGTCTTCCACTGTCTTTAAGAGTTTTGCAATTTTGTAAATGATAATAACTTCTTGCAATAAAATTGACCTTAATTTATAAATACTCAAATGATTTGTCTGCTGAGGAAAAACTTGATTTCTTCCAGAAATCCTTCCTTTCAAATAAAGAACTTTTGTATCTGTTTAGACATTTCCAAATGTTTAATACTCTAAATATGTCTTTTAACATACTACTAGCGTATTCATTAGTTATGGAGTTAAATCAATCTTTTGTATATATTCGTTTTATATTTGCATGAGTCAAAATTTTACCTTTTAATAATATTATCATTTACTTTCTCTTTTTGCTCAACATTGTCTTGATAAGATTAATTCATGCTATTCCATGTAGCTGTAAATCAAGAAAGTATCATTGCATTGTCAATATCTTTTCCCATTTTAACACAAGGTAATATAATTTTGGGCCATGTATTCAATTGATAATTTTTATTATTTATCCATTTTTAAAGTTTAATATGGAATATGTAAATAAACTGTTATATAATTATTAATATAAAAGTGAAAATAAATTGAAATTCACAAATTTTTCACATTTACAGTGCTGACTATAATTTTTGAAATACATTTGAATTTATTTATGTATAGTCTAAAAAGATTTAAAATTAATGTGCTTCCAGTTCACATTATCTTATTTAAATTTTTACTATCATACAAATGTAATCCACTTTTCCTACACAATTTTAGAGTCTCTAATAATTTATTTCTCTACTGACCTAACATTTAATTTTTTACACAATAAGATTTCTACGTAAGAGAAAAACATGATATAGCAAGCAAAACTAAATTATCAATTAAAAAATATTTTAGATATGCGAGTACAAGTGCAAGTTTGTTACATAAGAATATTACATGATGCTGATATTTGGGTTATGAATCCTGTATTAGCCAGGGTTCTTCAGAGGGACAGAATTAATAGGATATATGTATACATGACAGGGAGTTTATTAAGGAGAATTGACTTACACAATCACAAGGTGAAGTCACACGATAGACTGTCTGCAAGATGAGGAGCAAGGAAGGCAATAACGGCTCATTCCGAGTCCAAGAGCCTCAAAATTAGGGAAAGTGAGAATGCAGCCTTTAGTCTGTGGCCAAAGGCCCAAGAGACGCTGGCAAGCCACTGGTGAAAGTCCAAGAGTCCTAAAGTCAAATAACTTGGAGTTTGATGTTCAACGGCACAAGCATTCAACATGGGAGAAATATGAAAACCAGGAGACTCAGCAGCCAGTTGATTCCACCTTCTTCTGCCTGCTTTTTCTAGCCACACTGGTAGTGGTTTGGATGTTTCCCACCCACACTGATGACAGATCTTCCTCTTCCAGTCCATTGACTTGAATGTTAATCTCCTTGGGCAACACTCCCAACAGAAACAGCCAGAAACAATACTTGGCATCCTTCAATCCAATCAAGTTGACACAATATTAACCATCACAGACCTCACCACCCAGGTAGTGAGAAAGGTGTCTGATAGGTAGTTTTTCAACCCACTTTCCTCTTTCTGCATACCCTTTCTAGTGGTCTGCATGTCTGTTGTTCCCATGTTTATGTCCATGTGTGTTCAATGTTTAGCTCCCACTTATAAGTGAGAGTGGTATTTGGTATTCTGTTCCTGAATAAATTTGCTTAGGATTATGGCCCCCAGCTGCATTCATGTTGCTGCAAAGGCCATGATTTCATTCATTTGAATTACTGTACAGTATTCCATGGTGCACATGTACCACATTTTCTTTATCCATTTCAAGGTTGATGAGAATTTAGGTTGATTCCATGTCTTTGCTATTGTGAATAGTGCATTAATGAATATATGAGTAAATGTGTCCTTTTAGTAGAATGATTTATTTTCCTTTAGGTGTATACCCAGCAATGGGATTGCTGGGTTGAATGGTAGTTCTGTTTTAATGACTAAAATTATATGATAAGCTCTGTTATAAGTTCCAATCTGGTTTCCATAGTAGCTGAACTAATTTACATTCCCATCAACAGGTATGAGCATTCCCTTTTCCTCACAACCCCACCAGCATCTGTTGTTTTTTTACTTTTTAGTAATAGCCATTCTGACTTTTGTGAGATGGTATCTCATTGCGGTTTTGATTTACATTTCTCTGATGATTAATGATGCTGAGCATTTTTTTTTTTTTTTTTTACGTTCGTTGGCCACTTGTATGTTTTCTTTCAAGAATCGTCTGTTCACATCCTTTGTCCATTTTTCAATGGGGCTAATTTTCCCTTGTTGATTTGTTTAACTTCCCTGTATATTCTGGATATTAGGTCTTTCTTGGATGCATAGTTTATGAATATCTTACCCCATTCTGTAGGTTGTCTGTTTACTCTGTTGATAGTTTCTTTTGCTGTGTAGAAGATCTTTGGTTTAACTAGGTCTCAGTTGTTTTGTTGTTGCTGTTGTTGTTGTTGTTGTTGTTGTTGTTGTTGCAATTACTTATGGGGGACTTAGCCAAAAATTCTTCACCAAGGTCGATGTTGAGAATAGTATTTCTTAAGTTGTATTTTAGTATTTTTATAGTTTTAGGTAATACATTTAAGTATTTGGCCCATTTTGAGTTAATTTTTGTATATGGCGAAAGGTAGGAGTCCAGCTTCAATCTTTGGCAATGGCTAGCTAGTTATTCCCTGTAGTTTGTCAGTCTTGTCAAAGATCAGATAATTGTAGATGTATGGCTTAATTTCTGTATTTTCTATTCTTATCAATTGTTCTATTTGTCTGTTCTTATACCATTACCATGCTCTTTTGGTTGTGGTAGCTTTATAGCATAGTTTGAAGTCAGGTAGTGTGACACCTCCAGTTCTGTTCCTTTTGCGTAGTATTTCTTTGATTATTGAGGTTCTCTTTCATTTTCGTATGAATTTTAGAATAGTTTTTTATAATTCCGTGGAGAATGACATTGGTAGTTTGATAGGTGTAGTATTGAATGTGTAAATTGCTTTGGCAGTACGGCCATTTTAAAGAATATCTGCCTTAATTTTAGTGTTCACTCAGGAGTTATTCACCCAATGTTCACTCAGGGGTAAGTGGTTTAATTCCAACATAAATTCCAATGTACTTAGATAGTTTTGAGAGATCTTCTTGATCTTGATTTCTATTTTTATTATGCTGAGGCCTGAAAGTGGGCTTAGTATGATTTTAATTTTTTTGAATTTATTGAGTCTTGCTTTTTGACTGAGCCTGTGGTTCATCTTAGAATGTTCCATGTGCAGATGAGAAGAATGTATATTCTGTGATTGCTAAGTGGATTGTCTGGAGATGTCTATTAGGTCCAATTGGTCAAGTGTCGGGTTGAAGTTCAGAGTTTCTTTGTTAGTTTTCTGCCTTGGTGATCTGCATAACACTCTCAGTGAGGTCTTGAGGCCTCCCAATATTATTCTGCAGCTTTTTAAGTTTTTTTTGTAGGCCAAGAAGAACTTGTTTTATAAATCTGAGGTCTGTAATGTTGGGCATGTACATATTTAGGATATTAAAGTTTCTTGATGGATTGTATCTTTTATAATTATGTAATGGCCTTTATTGTTTTTCTTAATTTTTAATGGTTTAAAGTCTCTTTTACTGATATAAGAACAGTGATTCTTGCTCTTTTTTTACATGATAGATCTTTCTTAATCCTTTAACTTTAAGCCTCTAAGTGTCATTACACATGGGATGGGTGTCTTGAAAAGAACAGATGGTTGGGTTCTGTCTTTTTATTCAGGTTGCCACTCTGTGTCTTTTAAGAGGAGTGTTTAGCTCATTTACATTCATGGCTAAAATTGATATGTATGATCTTTGCCATCTTGTGTTATTAGTTGGTTGTTATGTAGATCTGATTGGATAGGTGCTTTATAGTGCCTCTGGGCTATGTGCTTAAGTGTGTTTTTGTGGTAGCAGGCGTCATTCTTTTGATTCCACATTTAGCACTCCCTTAAACATCTCTTGTAAGGCCGGTCTAGTAGAAATGTGTTCATTCAGCATTTGCTTCTCTGATAAGAATTTTAGTTTTTCATCACTTATGAAGTTAAGTTTGTTGGGACAAGAATTTCTTCGTTGGAATTTCTTTTCTTTAAGGGTGCTGAAAATTGGCTCCCAATCTCTTTTGGTTTGTAGGGCTTCTGCTGAAATACCTATTGCTAGCCTGAGAGGGTTCCTTCTACAACTGACCTTCCCCTTTTCTCTAGCTACTTTTAGGATTTTTTTTTTCTTTTGTGTTGACCTTTATGAATCTGATGCCCATATGCCTCAGGGATGGTTATCTGGAATTGTATCCAGTTGGAGTTCTCTGTATTTCTTGGATTTGTATGTCAACCTCTCTAGCGAGACTAGGGAAATTTTGACAGACTATATTCTCAAATATACTTTCCAGGTTGTTTATTCTTTCTCCTTCTCTGTCAGGAATGCCAATGAATTATCAATTTGGTCTCTTTACATTATTCCATATTTCCTAAAGGTTTTGTTCATTTTTGTTAGTTCTTTTTTCTTTATTTTTGCCTGACTGAGTTGATTTAAAGAATTGGTTTTTGAGCTGTGAGATTCTTTCCTCAGCTTCATCTATTCTGCTGTTCATACTTTTAATTGTATTATGACAGGAATTCAGTTTGGGATTTTCTTAAACTGGTTATTTCATCCTTCAGCTCTTGAGTTGTTTTACTGGATTACTTGTCTTCCTTGCATTGAATTTCAGGTTTCTCCTGAATCTTGATGAGCTTCCTTGCCATCCAGATTCTGAATTCCATATCTGCAATTTTAGACATTTCAGACTGGTTAAAAAAGCATTGCTGGGAAACGATTGGGCTTGTTTAGGGATAAGTGACAGACACCCTGACTTTCTTAAGCTGATTTTCTCATCTGGAAGTGTTGGTGTTCCTTTAACTATGGTATAAATTGAATATCTTAAGTTGGCTTTCTTAGTCTTCAGAAGGCTAAGACTCTACATAGGGTCTTTATTTGTTGTTGAATTCTTGCCTTTCCTTCCACACAGAGGAGTATTAGCAATTTTTTTAAATTTTTTTATTTTTTTGGTGTTTAGTTTAGGCTGTGATACAGTAGATGACACTTGACAGCAATCAGCAGTAGACAGGCCCGTACTCAGCTGTATGGCTCACTTTTGTATACTCCTGTTGGCAGCTGTGCTCAGCAATGACAGTGAGAGAGAGGTAACCGCTCACCAGGTCCACTCCTGGGTCGTGGAGAGAGCATCTCCAATCCCTAGCACTCTGCCTTCAATTTATTGTTGTTAGGTGTTGTGGGCTGTAGAGATGCCTCAGGCAGAGGTCTGGCAAGGATATCAACTCTGTGAAGGGAGTCATGCCACACCAGCCCACACACCTGTGCAACTCACCCCTACCAGTTTTCTAATAACGTGGGCTCCTCACTCACTGAAGTGCCAGACACAGGTCTTGGTTCAGCACTCCTGAGCCATGGGTTGTAGCCCTGGTATGCCAGGACCTTCTAGTAGCTCCCTCTTCAGTGTTGGATTCTGGTTGTGCTGGGATTTCCAAAAGGTTACCAGGCTGCTTAAATGCACTCTGGTGGAGCAATGCACCCAGGCTGGGCAGAAAATGTTGCACTATGTCCATATTTCTGTGGGGCAGCCAGACGGGAGCCCTGGGGGACCTGGAAGGGAGGTGGTCCTGCAGGACAGATGTGCCTCATCCCAGGGATAAGTTGGCTCTACTTTCTACTGTTCTGCTGATTAACTGAGACTAGTAGTCTCTAAGAGGGAGATGGGGAGCCCTGGGGGATGGGCATTTATGGTTGGGCTCTACCAGAGCTGTCTCTTACACAAGTATTCATGGCTTTGTGCCTGTTTCAGCTGTCTCTCTCTCTCTCTCTCTCTCCCCCACCCCTTTGTCTGATCTCAGAGGAGATTCCTTCTGCCAGCTCAAACGTCCATGGATTTTGTGGGGTCCCCTGCAGCTAGGATCCCAGAGGTCTATGGCAAGAGTGGCAGTCTTTTCACTCACCTCTTCCCCAGGAGCCATTTGGGGCCAAGAACCAGTCCTAGCATTCAGGAACCCCACGTGGGTTTACCAGAATCCTGGCTCTTCTGCCTAGAAATCAGTGTCTTTTTTTCATTTACATTTGGTGTTTTCCTTCTGAAAATCTCTTCAAATTATGTTGATTTAGTGGAAATCTCAGTCTGTCCCAATAGGGGAGGCACTTTCTAGCTGCATCTAGTCAGCCATCTTGAAGCTGTCCCATTGGTGCTTTTTATTCAATTTGCTATATCTCTAAACAGATGGGTTCTTCATGTAAGAGACAAATGATTCAGCACATCTCATCCTTTTTCAATTGGTCTACAGATAAAATCCTCCTTTTGGCACTTTGGATTTAAAAATATGTGTTTCTTTTTTCTTCTTTTATTCATCCATGGTTTTGCTGTCTTAGTCATCACATTGCTATCTTGTTTCACTAGACAGACTTCCAAAAGGACTTGAGTCACTGCTGGTTTTCTGTCTCCTGGAAATAGTTTCTTACCTCCTAGTTTTTTCTCAAGTAAGTTTTCATATCTTTTATTTTATTTTCTACTGTGGAATTTTCACCAAGACACATATCAAATGGCCAAGATTCCAGTCATAAAGGGGTAAAAGGAAACAAATGAATCGTATTTTCTGACTAGACAACATTTTAGTCTGGGTCACAATCAGCCTTTAAATCAAAGTCTTAATTCTCTTGATCAACTTATTTGAAGGCATGTAAAGAATGTAAAAGTCATTAATGAAAATATGATACATTAATAGTTGCAACTATGGCAACATTGAAAAGATCAGTGGTTGCTGGGGGTTATGGGAGACAGAAGAATTGTTGAACAGGTGGAATGCAAAGCACTTTCAGTGTAGTGAAACTATTCTGTATGATACAATAATGGTAAATTGATAACACTATGCATAACATTGTATGTCACAAAGAGTTATGCTAATTAAACTATAGACTTTACATCAATAATATGTATCAACATTGGTTCATCAATTTTAACAAGTTTACCACACCCCTGCAAAATGTTAAAAATAAGAGGAAATGGGCAGGAAAGAATATGTAAAACCTCTATACTTTCTGTTCAATTTTTCTGTAAACCTAAAATAGCTCTAAAAAGCAATTAAAAATGTTATGCATGTGTTTCAATTGTTAATATAATTATATACAAAAAATATAGAGTGTCAGACATTTGAATTAAGGAAATTATATGCAAATTGGATAAATGTTTTCAAAATTAGATGTGGTTTCACTCTATAGCTAATAAAATGAAATAATTATATTTGTTTACCTATTTGTAGTCTGTAATTATGTATTTGATTATTATTGTTTGTTTTACTTATTAATATTTATGGTTTTAGTTATTCATTACCTCAAGAATTGGCATATGTGAGGATATACTAGATATTATATAATCAAAGATCTTTTTTTACAAATAAAACAGAGGTAAATGTGCAGTGTTATTTAAGAAAAGTTAACTCCATTCCACAATGGTGAGAAAATAACTTGAGGCATTTAATGAAATTCTAGGGAAGATAGGGTACAAATGATCAAATCACTCAATACCACTTTATTGTTGGATGTGTAAGTAGTTTTTACTGGATATAGCTGGAAAGTCAGAAAAAAATTAGGAATGATCATGAATAAGCCACTGATAGCTGATTTTATCCAGTTGTCAAAAAAAATGGTAAAGTATTTTACTTTTCCACTTGGGACATCACTGGAAAATTGCTTGTCCATGAAACTGGCTGAGAAAGTAGAGCAAGTAAACTCTAAAATTGAAATTTGATAGACATTCCTCTTTGTATTGAGGAGACAAAAGCAGATTTTAAGTTGCTCAATGCCATACGCTACTTCCTGTTTCTCACTTCACAAACTATGGCAAAAACAATTTATGATAGTGTAAAATGCTGTCTTTAGAAATATTAAGTACAGTTTTCAAAGATGAGCAATACTGTAGAAGCAGAGACATAGTTATATAATAAAAATCTCTCCTGGGATCTCACTGTGACACAGAGATACTGTAACCATAGTATATGGGTACTAAATACTGTAGTATATACAGACTTCTGGGAAAAAAAAAAAAAAAAAAAACAGTAACAGAGCTTTCTTATTTGGATATCTCCAATAGAAATCTAATCCAATGTATTCCTTTTAGCATTTCCGGACAGTTCCTCAGCTTCTAAGGGATGGCAGCATACCATTATCAGAAGACATCCCTGGAGTCACTAGAGTTTTTTCAGACTCATGTGACTCATGCACAGAAGTTTCAAAGTGCATGGCAGTTTACTTTTCCTTTGCTTATCCTGAGCCAATGATCGTCAGGGCAGAATTTTGAAAACTCAGCTGATTTATCTCTTGGATTGATAAACTCTGACATGACTTTACTCTCCAAAACTCAATGTAGAATTCAACTTGACAATGTCTTACCTATGTACATTTACTTTATATATCACATATATACGTACTTTATATGTGTACATTTACTATATATATACATATACATGTATATAAGTAAATGCATATATAAAGCTAATGTATACATATATAGGTAACTGCATTTATAAATATATGTGTATATATGTATATATGAATATGTATAAACACACATTATATATTCATAGTAGATACTTTAAGTGAACACCTACTGATCATATTAATAGTAATAAGGAATAAAGTGCAATATTTAAGAGAAAAATCAAAGTATGTAAACATATAGTCTCATAAAATCATCACTTAGCATATATTATGGAGTTGATAGTGTAGTATCAAGTTTCTCATTTTTACTAGTTATATGAGTTCAATCACATATTGTTATATCTCAATTTTCTCATTTCTAATATAGTGACTGTAACAGTACCAACACACAGGATGAAAAATAAAAGCTAAAGTATGTGTGATAAAAAAGTATCTTGGTACTAAGTGCTACAAATTGTTAAAAGAATTGGTAAGTCATTTAAGATTCTGTAGGTCACGCTTCTTATTTTAAATGAATGAAGAAAATTAGTAAATTATGCAAGTTTTTATAAGTCAAGTAATTGACAAGATTAGAACTCTAAACTAGAGACCTCAAGTCAAGGTCTGTCTTCTTCACATTCATTCATTCTTTCATCAAATATCTGTTACACTCCCAGATGTGAGAGTCACTGACAACATAGTAATGAACAACACAGGCAGACATTTCTAACATTATCAAAGTTAAACACTATTAACTTAAAAATTATAAAAAATATAAAGAAAGGAAAACAATCAGAATATGAAGCACATTCAGTGATAAAAGAGCAAAATATAAAAAGTAAATGAACCAGGAAGAGTCAGGGATGCAATTTTAGATAGCACCGACTTGAGAGGATCTCACTGAGAAGATAACATCTAAGAAAAACTAAAAGAAAGACAAATGCAATCTATGGAAATATTCAGCCATGGGCATTTCAGATGGAGGGAACAGTAAGTACAAAAGCCCTAGGGAAGTATACGTTTGGTGTATTCAAGGAACAGTAAGGCACAATGAGTAAAAGGATGTTCAGTTAGACATTAGATGAGACAGGTAAGCTGAAAAACTATAATCATGTGCCTTGTAAATCATTGTGACTAAGACAGCCTTAAAGTTTTTTTCACTTGATTACAATTTAGACAGCCTTCTTCCTAATTTTCAGGCTCTTGACCTGTCTTTTCTTAGATTATTTACTTAAGAAACTTGTAATTGTAAATCCTTTCTCTGCCATTTGAGGTGAAAATTCTTTTATAGAGCTTCTTGCCATTTAAAATAACCAGGAATGTCTTTTTCAAGGACTTGGTAGCTATTATTTTGAAATATAACCATCAAGGAAAATAACATTCCTATGGCCCAATTTTGTAGGAGTTGTAGAAGTCTAACTTTGGTAATTGTTTTGTTCTGAGTTGCAAAACTACCTGCTGTCATAAAGATATGAGAGACTTACTATTTCCTTGAATGATGAGCATTAGCAAACACAGATAGCCTAACATTCTCTAGTACATTTTCGTGAGCTAATTACAGTCCTTAAAATCCTTCTTACCTTTAATTCCTTGGAATTGAGTTCAGGTTCTCTCCTCTATTGCAATAGCCTTGAATGAAATCATCCTTGACAGTTTAACTTTGGTGTTAGTTTTGCTTTGACAATTATAAGAGCTCTTTCTTTTACCAAGTGAGATGAGAAAACATTTAAGAGTTTTGAATAAATGAATCACGTGATTTGTTTTGTATTTAACAGAATCATTCTAGTTCCTCTACAGAAAACATATGTAAGGAAGGCAAAGGCATCAGTAATTTAAGAGTTGGGCCTGGCACAGTGGCTCATGCCTGTAATCCCAACACTTTGGGAGGACACAGTGGGAAGATCACTTGAAGCCAGGAGTTTGAGACCAGACTGGGCAACATAGTGAGACCCCATCACCACTAAAATTTTACAGATTAGCCAAGTGTACTCTCATATGCCTGTAGTCTCAACTACTCAGGAGGCTGAGGTGGGAGGATTGCTTGAACCCAGAACGTTGAGGTTTCAGTGAGCTATAATCATGATACTGCACTCCAGCCTGGGCAACAGGGTGAGACCCAGTCTCAATTTTTGGAAAAAGAGTTAGGAAGTTCTTGCAATAAGCTAGTGTAGAGACAGCAGTAGTTGGACACAGAAAGTAATAAAGACAGTGTTAATAAAGATCAGATATGGCTAAAATCAAATATGGATTTTGTCTTTAAATGTTCATTTATTAGTATGGGAAAATTGCAAGAACAACACATTTAGGGTAAATAACAGTAGTTCTATTTTGTGCATATTGAATTAGATCCCTCTGAAATACTGAATAGGCATGTGAATATATGAATTTGAATTTCATAAAGATGTCAGGGTTAGGAAAATACTTATGGCAGATACCAGCCTGTGAAAGTTCTTTGAAGAAGGGATATTTAATGAAATCACCAAGGAGGGAAGTATAAATTAAAAAAAAAAAAAAAAATAAGCAAAAGTTAATGCTGGGTGGTATTTTTACAAATAGATATAGAAAAGCCAGCAAAGGGTACTGAGTGTTCAGAGAGATAGAAATAAAATGAAAAAGCTATGTTCTGGAAGACAAAGTGCTTCAAGTATAAGAACATAGTTTTACCAAATATTTATTAGAGGTTAAATGGAATGAGGATAGAAAAAATTGGTCTTTGAATATAGCAATTTGGAGATCAATGGTGACCTTGGTAACAGCAGTTGTAATGAAATTCAGCTGACAATAGACTGAAAGGGGTGGGTTGAAAAAAAGAATACGAGGAGATGAATTATAAAGATAAATTTTTAAAAGCTCTTTTAATAAGTTTTATAGTAAACAGAAGGAAAAACTGGCATGAAAATTGGTTTTAAAAAGGCTTGTTTGTGCTGGGAGAACAACACCTGGTCTTTATGCTTCTGGGTGTGATCTGGTAGAGAGGAAACTAATCTTGTAAGAACAAGGCAGTAAGATTGCTAAAGAAATATTCCTATGTTCTCATGTAGGGGAGAAGGGATGAGGTATACTGTCAAATGGAGGGGTTCCTTTTCTAAGGAAGATAGATCATTGTTTCATTTTGACACAGAAAAGGCAGAGTATTTAGATTTATGTACAGCTAAGTGGGTAGTACAGGAAGGTAGTAGGAGTAGGAGCTTTTAGATTTTCTCTTGTGGTTGCTTCTTATTTCTCAGATCATATTTTAAAAATAAAGATAAAGACAGAGGTGTAGGTTATAGAAAAGAAGCAGCACTGGTAGGATCATGTGAGAATGAGGACTAGGGAAATATTGTATCATTCCCTATCGACACTGGTCAAATAGGGATCACTTGAGGTAAGTGATCATAAATTTAATTTGACAATTGTAACAACGGTCTTGTGTTTAGCTTTATCCATGTTTTTCTGTGGATGCAGGTGTCATGTAGGTAGAGATTTGATTTGTTCAGGCTTGTGATTTACGCACATGAGTACAACAAAGCATAATGCCTGTATGTAGTATAATGATTGAATGACCATGGGGTCAAAACTGTAAGCAAAGAAAGAAGGCAGGAAGGAGGGAAAGGGACATTAGTGGAATCGATACTTTGCAGCATCCAATGAGCTTTAAAGTACATTCAATGAATAAAATTAGAAGAATGGTATTTGGTGGCTGAATAATGTGGTATTTGCAATTGCTAATGACATCTAGAATATGATTTTTCATGTAAATGTCTGAGTTGAGGTTGGAGACCTAACAAGTGGAAGATGTAACATCAAATAACTGAGAGGCCAAGGTAATAGGAAAATAATTCAGATAGGCATTGAAAACACCAAGGTTTATAGCAAGGGTCATGTTGAATACAGTATAACTGTAGTGGGAGCTAAATTTTCCAGAACATGAGGGAGAGTGGCCCAAGGATTAGCAGATAATGAAAACAAGCAGGAACAGTTGGTGGTAGAGTCTGATTTCACAGCTGATTGACTTTTTTCAATGGAGAGAAAAAGAGCAATTTGGAACAGACAATGAGAACAAGGAGGAAAATTATACCACCTCCAGTTTCTGTAAAACAAGAGGCATGGAGAAAATAATACACTGACACTTTTTCATTGAAATAGTCTCCTCAAAACAGAACCTGGGTTTAGAATGAAAAAAGAGATGTATTGTTCAAAGAAGAACTGCAAGATGTAACACATTTTGCTGATAAGTGATTCTAATTTACAGATGGTTCAGTGTAAGTATTTTATTAGTTGACATGAGATAGTGTATGAAATCAATAAATTCTATGTACAGAGTCCTGTGGGAATTGGAATCTTAGGTGAAAGGGAGAATTGAGGTCCTTTTGGTGAATGACAGGGACAGATTTAAATGCCATAATAAGATTATACTTCATGTTTCCAAGACAAACAGTGATAGTGAGCCATGAATGTTGGAGGGGAGAGAAGAGTAGGTATTCTGGCCTGAAGCACTCAGTATTCACAGGATCCCTCATGGCTCTTGTTGATGAATATCAAGACTAACAAAAGTGAAGATCTTATTCCAAGACATTCACTTACTTTTGGTGATAGATATCTACAGTATCAAAGATCGGCTCTATCTGAGAACTGGAGCTTCTCATTTGATTGCTGCCAATGGAGGCTTACAGGCAGCTGATCTAACTTGGAATGAATGGTCATTCTCTTGACTTCTGCCAAGATATGTAGTATTTCTTTGAGCTCTCCCCTAAGATACTTGGTGATATTTCCAACAACATTGATGTGATTTGGGGGTGTCCCTACTCAAATTTCATCTTGAACTGTAGCTCCCATAATTTCCTTGTATCTGTGCAGGAACCCAGTGGGAGGTTATTGAATCATGGGGGCGGGTCTTTCCCTTGCTGTTCTTGTAATAGTGAAAATGTCTCAAGAGATCTGATGGTTTCATAAAGGGGAGTTCCCTGCACATGTTCTCCTTGCCTGCTCCCATGTAAGACATGTGCTTCTCCTTTGCCTTCTGCCATGATTGTAAGCCTTCCTCGGCCATGTGGAACTGTGAGTTCATTAAACCTCTTTCCTTTATATATTAACCAGTCTTGGGTATGTCTTTATTAGCAGTGTGAGAATAGCCTAATACAGTAGATTGGTACCAGGTAGTGGGGTGCTGCTATAAAAATACACATAAATGTGGAAGCAAGTTTGGAACAGGGCAACAGACAGATGTTGGAACAGTTTGGGGGGCTCAGAAGATAGAAAAATATGGGAAAGTTTAGAACTTCCTAGAGACTTGGAGGGCTCAGAAGACAGGAAGATGTGGAAAGTTTGGAACTTCCTAGAGGTTTGTTGAAGGGCTTTGACCAAAATGCGGATAGTGATGTGAACAACGAAGCCCAGGCTGAGGTGGTTTCAGATAGAGATGAAGAACTTGTTGGGAACTGGGGTAAAGATCACTCTTCCAAGGAAAAGAGACTGGTGGCATTTTGTTCCTGCTATAGGGATTTGTGAAATTTTGAACTTCAGAGAGATGATTAAGAGTATCTGTTAGAAGAAATTTCTAAGTGGCAAAGGGTTCAAAAGGAAGCAGAACATAAAAGTTGGAAAATTTGCAGCGTGAAAGTGCAATAGAAAAAGAAAAACCCATTTTCTGGGGAGAAATTGAAGCTGGCTGCAGAAATTTGCATAGGTAACAAGCAGATGAATGGTAATCACTAAGCCAATGAGGAAAACGTCTCCAAGGCATGTCAGAGACCTTCCTGGCAGCCCCTCTCATCTCATGCCTGGAGGCCTAGTGGGGAAAAATGGTTTTGTGTGCCATGTCCAAAGTCCCCCTCCTCTATTCATCCTTAGGACATGGTTTCCTGTGTCCCAGCTGCTTCAGCTCTGGCCTTGGCTAAAATGGGTCAATGTACAACTCAGGCCATTGTTTCAGAGGGGGTAAGCCCCAAGTCTTGGCAGCTTCCACATGGTGTTGGTTCCACAGGTACACAGAAGTCAAGAATTGAGGTTTGGAAACCTCGGCCTAGATTTCAGGGTATGTATGGAAATGCTTGGATGTCCAGGCATTCCTGGAGAAGTTTGCTGCAGAAGTGGGGCCCTCATATTGAACATCTGCTAGGGCTATGTGGAAGGGAAATGTAGAGTTGGAGCCTTCAAAAAGAATGTCCACTGAGGCACTGCCTAGTGAAACTGTGAGAAGAGGGCCACCATCCTCCAGACTCCCAAATTATAGATCCACCGACATCTTGCACCGTGTGCCTGGAAAAGCCACAGACATTCAACATCAACCCGTGAAAATACCCTGCAAAGTCACAGAAGTGGAGCTCCCCAGGACCATGAGAACCCACTTCTTGCATCAGCGTGACCTGGATGTGAGACATAGAGTCAAAGGATATTATTTTGTAGCTTTAAGACTTGACTCTCCCACTGGATTTTGGACTTGCATGGGACCTATAGCCTGTTTTGACCAATTTCTCTCATTTAGAATAGCTGTGTTTACCCAATGCCTGTACCCCCATTGTATCTAGGAAGTAACTAACTTACTTTGGATTTTACAGGCTCATAGGTGAAAGGGACTTACCTTGTCTCCGATGAGACTTTGGACTATAGCCTTTGAATTAAGCTGAAGTGAGTTAAGACCTTGAGGATTGTTGGGAAGACATGATTGGTTTTGAACTATGAGGACGTAAGATTTGGGAGGGGCCAGCAGCGGAATGATATAGTTTGGCTGTATCCACACCCAACACTCACTTTGAATTGTAGCTCCCATTATTCCCATGTGTTGTGGGAGAAACCTGGGGGGAGGCAATTGCATTATGGAGGCAGATCTTTCCCCTGCTGTCCTCATGACGGTGAAAAGGTCTCACAAGATTTGATAGTTTTATAAAGGATAGTTCCCCTGTACACACTCTCTCTGCCTGCCACCATGTATGAAATGCATTTGCTTCTTTGTCTTCTGCCATGATTGTGAGGCTTCCCCAGCCATGTAGAACTGAGTTCATTTAACCTCTTTCCTTTATAAATTACTCAGTCTCAGGTGTGTCTTCATTAGCAGCGTAAGAACAGACTAATACATACTTCTAAATATACATATATGTAATAGCATGCACATATATACAGACACGCACACAAATATACACATACAGGCATATATATACACACACACACATATATATACATATATATATATCCTCTTTCTTTCTCTTTAATAAGATGCTATTTTTGTTTTGATGCACATCTTTCCCAAATTTAGTATGACAGGGTAGTCTATGCTGGTCAACTTATACCTTAAAATGGTAATCACATCAATCTCTGTGTGTATACACACACACACACACACACATATATATACACACACACACACAGAGAAATAAATGTTATATTGTATAACAAGTGAAATGTAAATATTCCTAATGCTTTTATTTAACTATACCTATTTATACAGACAGTTTTATATGATGGCAAACAAGGCTGTTGGCATATATCCCAATAAGAAAAACTAGAAAATAACATATATTAGAGGTCCCTAAATTAGGTTAGAAAGTTAAGGGAAAAAAACTCTATATTTTATCATTTATTTTTTAGCCTAACATGCTTTTGAGTGGACTGTATGAAACAGAAGCATTTACAATAAATTCCTATTACTACTTCTGAATACCAAAAGGAACTAAGGTACTAAAATTAAGTGGTTCTACTGGAAATAATTTTAGCAAATATGAATAATTTGCAATTGTGTCTTCACGAATTCATTCAAGGGATGTTGTTAAAATATTATTCTGTTTACAATAAAATGAATTAAAGTATTTCTGCCCTCTCAGGACTCACAGATTAGTGAAGAAGCCAATGATGGAAACAAATAACTGAAATACTAAATGATAGGTATAGCCTAGAATAGATCCCCAGAAGAGAAATGCCTGTTCATGCTGGAATGATGATAAAGGGAATTAGACAGGATTGTCTCAAGAAGATAATTTCTGACTTGTCTTTTAAATAATGTTTAAAATTAGAAAGCCCCTCTAGAAAAAACATGGACAAAATGAATATCACCTAGTCCCTCTTTCTTTCTCCTTAATAATATGCTATTTTTCTTTAGGTGCCCATCTTTCCCAAATTTAGTCATGACAGGATAGTCTGCATTGCCCAACTTATACTTAAATATTGTAATCGCATCAAAAATAATCATATTACTCAATTCCAACCAATGATACATGAGAAAAAATGTACAGGTGGCTACCTGAAGAAAATTTACTGACTCCTAAAGGAAAATAACAGCAAAATAAGGTAATTTTATATATATACATAATTATATTTATATTTATAATTACATATTTATATAACTATATAGTATCTTATAATTTAATATACAATATAATTTAATTGATATAATATATAGTATAATTTTATACATAAAATAATATATATTATAGAAATATATGATTTCATATATATTACATTACTATATTTTGCTATGATTTTCCTTTTGGAGTCAGTAAATTTACATATATATAAATACACAAATAAATATAGTCAGTGAAAATATATGTGTATATATACACGTGTGTGTGTGTGTATATATGTATATATATAGCTGTGTAGCAGTGTAAACCTTGAATAGCTACTAGGCTGGATATAAAGCTGATACCTAATATGGCAGAGATGAAAGAGGAAAAGTTCTTGAACATTTATGGCAAGTACCTGGACATTGCTGTGCAGATTGAATCAATCAAACCTGAAGTCTGCCTTATGTTTGGACTACTCATCTTTTTTATCCCCAAATTGATTTTAATTCTGAAAACTCTTCAATAATTTCTGCCTAAAATTTCAAGTTTTATTTGCAAATCAATTTTTAAACTATTTCTAATTGTATCTTTCTCGCATATTACATAAACTTTTATAAAATAAGTCTAAACATATTGATACATTCAAATATAAAAATGAAATATTTATGCTAAATTTTATGGTAATAGTTTTGAACTGGGATATATCTTACATGTTTTCAGAAAAAAATGTATTTTGCCATTTTTCACATATCAGTATTGGAGTACTTTCTTTGTATCTTCAATGGGCTGTGAAAATCCTAACAACTTGGGATGGCCACTTTTCTGGTTGAGACACACTTCAGTGACCTGAAATAAATGCCCATTTGTCACCACTTCTTATTATTTGATCTTCCTACTTCTCATTGTCACATTGTTTGATTATGCAGCTAAGCATCAAAGCACTCCTTATTCAGTGTTCTTAGCTAGATTTTATAGCCCTGACTTTTTTTGTATTAAAAGAATCTTTAAAATCCAACAGTCTACTAGTAGATTATGTAACACATCATGAGGCTTGAAAATGTTTTCACTAATGCCTAGAAAATGCTATTTTTCTTTATTTAAAGATATGAGCACAATGTACATAAAATTATCACGCATGTGTATGAAATTCAAAGCATGTTTCGTTACTTCACAATAATGGGAAAAATTAATTATGGAGGCTGAGAGGTGAACACATTATTTTCCCTGTAAGGTGAAAAATAGGTGATAACAAATATTTCAATATCTGAGTGGATTCTGCTAAAATATTAAGTGTTTTTAAGAGAAATGTTCTGTGTTCCAACAAGTTTGGGAATATGCAGTGGGATATATAGAGGTCATATCTTGATCTCTCAGTTTACTTTAAGGCCTGTTTCTCTTGCATCTGTGGCAAACCATTTAACCATTGAGCCAACCATAGTACTGCTGGCATCAGTAATCATTTCATTGACAAGCACAACATCTAAGTGTGTCCATTTAGACCCCTTCTCTGAGCACACATTCTGACTCACCAAACACAGAGAATGAAAACCTAGATACATCAGTGGTCCTTTTGATACAGACAGAGAGATCCCCTCTGTAGAATGTAGCCAACAGACAGAAATAAACAGATAACGAAGTAAGAGAATAGCTGTCAATGATGAAAAATTTACTTCTTCCATCCAGACATACCACAAACAATTTCTCCTATGGGCACATTAATACATGATAAACTGCTTTGTTAGAAAATATAGCTTGTATTATTTAAAATTTGAAAAAACTCTGGGTATTTGAACATGCTCCTATACCACATGACCTCACAGCAACTTTTTAAGTTTAATTTATATCAAGAATCCCCAAGAAGACTGGCCAAAAAACTTAACTATGAAATTTATTTTTCTTATTCTGAGGAGGTAAACACATACTAGATTATGCAATCTCACAGCTCTGAAACTCAAGCCCTGTAGTAAGCTAACTAAGTTAGTCAAGAAAGAAGGTTATTAGGCATATGCTTGTAAAATTGTCATTTAGATCCATATTGTTTCATATATATGAATATATAAATGAATATATGTGTTTATAATATATATTCATATATATATGAATATATATATGAGTGTGTGTGTGTGTGTGTGTGTGTATTTGAGACAGATTCTCACTCTGTTGATAATAAGCGAGCTCAATGAAAACACACACACACATTGATATGCATCAAAACCAAAAATCACTATCTAGGTTCCGATTTCCTTGATGTAGCCCTGGCCAATTTTAAGAAACCAATATTAGTGTCCGAATGATGCCCTGGGAAGAGATGCTAACCATTGGTTCTGTTTGGCTGGTACAAATTGACACATCACTCTTTAAACTCACTTTGCATGAAATGTTTGCTCAATGTAACATGACGCTATACTGTGTCCAGCTACCAGATGTAGAAGATGGTGGTTCCCTGGGGCCTTTTGTCAGATGAATTGAACTCAGTCTGTAGGATAGGGTACAAAGAAACATCAAAGAGAACAGAATTTCTTCCAGTTCCCTGTGGTACCTACTCTCTCGCCATGACCTCCAACAATTTCCTCCCTCTGTGTCCATGTATACATTTCTCACGGCAACAGGTGGACGTTATTCCATCTGCTCTTGAGTCTGTGCAGGCCTTATGATTGGCATTAATAATGAAATGTGTCACAGTATGGGACTTTCCATTCCAGCCTTAAAAGGACTGCCAGTTTTCACTTCATGCCTCTTAGAACTCAACCATCACTCTGGGAGAAGCTCAAACCACATAGAAAGGCCAAACAGTTAAGGACAGAGGTGTTTCATTTCACATTCCCAGGTGAGACTCCATCTAACTCTCTGCACCTACAAGCAACTGTGTGAGTGAGCCATTTTGGACATTCCAGCCAAGTCGCTTAGTTTCCTGCAGCACACTTTGTAGTACATGGAAACATTACAAATAATGGGCTTTCATTATTTGGTAGTGTTTACTGTAAATATAGGCTGCTTTACGCACATATTAAATTTGTATCTTGTAGAGAATGAAGATGTTGAGAACAGAAAATCTGAACGGATTTTTGAAAAACGATAAATGCTATAAGATTAAATAAAATTAAAATTGGTTGACAAAGAGGAAAACCACAGTTATACTTGATAAGCTCCAAGGGACCCAGATTTTTGAAGGGCATTGTAAACTCAACAAATAAGTTTAGATATTTTTATACAGGAATTAGCCATTTTAGTGTTTCAATTAGGGAGTTGTCATATTTGAGCCTGAGGGGAAATAATGTTTTGTAAAAGTAATGGTATTAAAGTGAAAGATAGCCCTTCCACTTATGTTCATAAGAAAGTATCACGTTCTGAAATTACTTTTCTGACACAAATGCCTGGAAAAATTGATAAAGTATGTGACTATACACACACACACACACACACACACACACACACACATGTACATAGTTATACACACACACACAGAGAGAGTAAATATTGTTTTATTTCACAGAAAAAGTTATAAGTATTTTAATTAATACATATGCTATTTGTTTGATTTAGTCATTCCACAATATATACTAAATCATCATACTGTATACTTAAATATATAAAATTTTGTGTGTCAATTTTAAAAAATATGGAAAAAACAGCAATTTTCAGATATCAGGTAAAAAGCAGCACTAAAATAGTATTTTCTAAACTAAGGAGCATACTGAATTTAGGTCTACCACTAAGACTTTCTGCCTGGAGTCAATTTTCAGTACATGATACAGGGTAATAGAACCTGGCATGCTCACTGAATTAAAGAGACAGGAATTTGAGTTTAGGGAAGCTGAACTGACCAGAATTTACAGTGTACAATTCCAGAGAGGAGGGAGTCAGGGGGAGAAGGAATTTCATAACTTGCATAGCGTTCTCTGTGAGTCTTTGGCTATATGCCAACTTGCATATACATAGGCTAGAAATCCATGAGACTGGGCCAAAACTTGCAAGAATAAACAAAAGAAAAGAAAAAGGAAAAGAAAAGAAAAAGAAAAAGAAAAGAAAAAGAAGGGAGGGAGGGGAGGAGGGAGGGAGGGGAGGAAGGAAGGAAGGGGAGAGAAAGAAGAAGAAGAGAGAAAGAGGAGGAGGAGGAGGAGGAGAAGAAGAAGAAGAAGAGGAGGGGGAAGGAGGGAGAGAGGGAAGGAAGGAAGGAGAAAGAAAGAAAGAGAGAGAAAGAAAGAAAGGAAGGAACAAGAAGAAGAAGAAGCAGAAGGAGGAGGAGGAGAAGGAAGGAGGGAGGGAGGGAAGGAAGGAAGGAAGGAGAAAGGAAGGAAGGAAGGAGAGAGAAAAGAAGAAGAAGAGAGAAAGAGGAGAAGAAGAGGAAGAAGAAGAAGAAGAAAGAGAAGAAGAAGGGGGAGGAGGGGAGGAAGAAGAAGAAGAAGAAAAGAAAGAAGAAGGAGGAGGAGGGGGGAGGAGGGGGAGAGGGAAGGAAGGAAGGAGAAAGAAAGAAAGAGAGAGAAAGGAAGGAAGGAAGGAAGGAAGGGAGGGAGGGAGGAGAGAGAAGGAGGAGGAGGAGGAGGAGAAGAAGAAGAAGAAGAAGAAGAAGAAGAAGAAGAAGAAGAAGAAGAAGAAGAAGAAGAAGAAGAAGAAGGAGGAGGAGGAGGAGGAGGAGGAGGAGGAGGAGGAGGAGGAGGAG
>NC_045436.1:151513916-151590575 GCF_002776525.5 Piliocolobus tephrosceles
AGGAGGAGGAGGAGGAGGAGGGGGAGGGGGAGGGGGAGGAGGAGGAGAAGAGGAAAGAAGGAAGGAAGGAGAGAGAAAGAAAGAAAGAAAGAGAGAAAGAGAGAAAGAGAGAAAGAAAGAAAGAAAGAAAGAGAGAGACAGGAAGTGAGGGAGAAAGGGAAAGTGGAAAAAAAAGAAGGAAGAAAGAAAGGAAAAGAAGGACAAAAGTAACAGAAAGGGAAAGGAAAAAGTAAAGGCAAATGAGGAAACCATAAGACAATTCCCAGAGCATGGGATTGGCATAAAAACAGACACACAGACCAATGGAACAAAATAGACAACCCAGAAACAAACCCACACACCTATAATGAACTCATTTTTATATAAAAGTGCCAAGAATATACACTGGGGAAAAGACAGTCTTTTCAATAAATGGTCCTGGGAAAACTATATATCCATATGAAGAAGAATGAAAGTAGACCCGTATCTCTGGCCATATACAAAAATCAAATCAAAATAGATTAAGTATTTAAATTTAAGACCCCAAACTATGAAACTCCTACAAGAAAATATTGAAGAAAATTGGTCTGGGACATTGGTCTGGGCAAAAATTTCTTGAGTAATACTCCACAAGCACAAGCAATCAAAGCAAAAATGGACAAATGGGATCACATCAAGTTAAAATGCTTCTGCGCAGCCAACAAAGCAATCAACAAATTGAAGGTACAACCCACAGAATGGGAGAAAACATCTGCGCAACACCCATCTGACAAAGGATTAATAACCAGAATATATAAGGAGCTCAAACAACTTTAGAGGAAATGAATCAATCATGAAATAAATTCAATCAAAACATGGGCAAAAGATTTGAATAGACATTTCTCAAAAGAAGACATTCAAATGGCAAACAGATATATTAAAGGTGCTTGTGGGGCACAGTGGCTCATGTCTGTAATCCCAGCACTTCGGGAGGCTGAGGTGGGCAGATCACCTGATGTTGGGAGTTCCAGACCAGACTGACCAACATGGAGAAACCATGTGTCTATTAAAAATACAAAATTACCCGAGTGTGGTGGCCCATACCTATAATACCAGCTACTCGGGAGGCTGAGGCAGGAGAATCACTTGAACTCGGGAGGCGGAGGTTGCAGTGAGCTGAGAACGTGCAATTGCACTCCAGCCTGGGCAACAAGAACAAAACTCCATCTGAAAAAAAAAAAAAAAAACTTAGCTGGGCGTGGTGGTGTGCACCTGTAATAATCCCAGTTTCTAGGGGGCTGAGGCAGGACAATTGCTTGAACCCAGGAGGTGGAGATTGCACTGAGCCAAGATCGGGCCACTGCACTCGAGCCTGGAGCTCCCTCTCAAAAAAAAAAAAAAAAAAAAAAAGAAAAGAAAAGGTGCTTGACACCATTGATCATCAGATAAATGATGCCAATCAAAAGTACAATGGGATATTATCTTACCCCTGTTAAACTGGCTTATATCAAAAGACAGGCAATAACAAATGCTCACAAAGATGTGGAGTTAAAGGAGCCTTTGTTCACTGTTGCTGAGAATCTAAATCAGTACAACTATGGAGAAGAGTTTGAAGATTCCTAAAAAAAATCTAAAAATAGAGTTACCACGTGATGCAGCAATCCCAGTGTTGCCTATATACCCAAAAGAAGGAAATCAGTATATTGAAGAGGTATCTTCACTCCTATGTTTGTTGCAGCACTGTTTACAATAGCTAAGATTTAGAAGCAACCTAAGTTTTCATCACAGATGAATTGATTTTTTAAAATGTGCTGCATATTCACAATGGAGTACTAGTGAACGATAAAAAAGAATGAGATCCAATCAATTGCAACAACATAACAAAATGTACGGAACTGGAGATCATTATGTTAAGTGAAATAAGCCAGGCACAGACAAACATATGTTCTCACTTATTTATGGAATCTAAAAATTAAGACAAACTCATGGATGTACAGAGTAGAAGGATGGTTACCAGAGACTGGGAAGACTAATGGGACACTGTGGGAGAGGTGGGGATGGTTAATGGGTATAGAAACAATAGAATGAATAAGACCCACTATTTGATAGCACGACAGGGTGACTATAGTCAATCATTACTTAACAGTACTTTTTTAATATCTTAAGAGTGTAGTTGTATTGTTTGCAACTCAATGGATAAATGCTTAAGGGGATGGATACCCCATTGTTTATGATGCGCTTATTTCACATTGCATGCCTGTGTCATGTACCCCACAAATATATACATTTACTATATACCCACAGAAAATAAAAAGTTTAAAAATTAAAATTAACTGAAAATAACAAAACACAAAAAATAAATTTCAATAAAACAAAACAAAACAAAAACCTAGTAAAAAATGCTTTGCTATGAACTATCAACTAGAAAGAGAATAGGCCTAGGATGTACAAGTTTTGGCGTTCCCTGGGCCACATTGGAAGAACTGACTTGGACCACACATAAAATGCACTAACATTAACAATAGTTGATGAGCTAAAACAAAAACAAAAACAAAAACTACACATAATTTTTGTGATATCCGCCACCATAGATAAGCAAAAATGTCCTTGCATTTAAAGGGTTCAACCAGCTAAACTATCATAAGTGTAAAATCCTGAGTTGCAAAGCATATATGTCAAAAAGAACAAAAAGGAAAATAAAGACAAGGCAACAGGTTTCTGTGATGGTTAATTTCATGACTCAACTTGACTCAGTGAAGAACTACCAAGATAACTAGTAAGACATTATTTCTGGGTGTGTCTCTGAGGATATTTCCAGAAGATATTAACATTTGAATCAACAGTAACAATAAAGAAGATTCATCCTCACCAATGTGGTTGCTCATCATCCAATGAATTGAAATTCTACCCAAACAGAACAAGCAGGAAGAAAAGGAGAAAATTCTGTCTTTTTTCTTAAGTTGCAATATCCATCTTCTCCTGTCCTTGGACACTGAATCTCATGTTTAACTTCAGACTAGGAGACTTCACTGAGCCAGTTAACTTCAGACTGGCTTTCAGTCTGAAGTTAACCATGCAGATTGTAATTCCTAGAGTCTGAAGGCCTGACAACCATATTTATTGATTATCTTTCTCAGGAGAACCTAAACTAACACAGTTTTTAATGTTCTTGAGAGCTGGAGAACTCAGAAATAGCCAACAGATACTCACCTATAAATGGAGGGGTCCCTGATACATGTATAAAGTTTAATGGCATGCTTTGAGAATAGCAACCAAAACTAGGAACAACCTTTGTAGTCTCCAATTTACTGACAAATGAAGAGACTACCGGAAATTCAGTGAGTGTTTGGATGCTTTTATTTCATAAACTGGCAATTTAATACTGAAATTTCCTTCTATTTTACTATAAAACTTGACATTTCAACAGTATAAAATTAGAGAAAGTCAAATCTAAATTAAATAGAACAGGAAATTTGGGAAGAACAACAACAACAAAAGGTCTGGATAAAAGTTGAAGGAGGCCAAATGTGGTGGCTCATACCTGTAATCTCAGCACTTTAGGAGGCCAACGCAGGTGGATCACTTGAGGTCAGGAGTTCAAGATAAGCCTGGCCAACATGGTGAAACCCTGTCTCTATTAAAACTACAAAAACATTAACTGGGCATGGTGGTGTGTTCCTGTACTTCCAGCTACTGTGGTGGCTAAGGCAAGAGAATCACTTGAACCCAGGATGCAGAGGTTGCAGTGAGCCGAGATAATGCCACTGCATTCCAGTCTGGGTGACAGAGCTCGACTCAGTCTCAAAAAAAAAAAAAAAAGAAAAAAGAAAAAAAGAAAAAAGAAAAAAGTTGAGGGAGAACGGGAGAACACAGGATTGGCATATTTCATACAATTAAAATTAAGAAAGTTCAAAAGTTATAATACTTGTAATAGGAAAAAAGAAGCCCTATAGATTTGATCTCAAAACCTCTTATTCCTACACAGCAACTATCTCCTATAGAAATATGTACCTCACCTAAATATGAGATAGAGAAAATGATTAAAATCAAACTTTATATAAATACCAAAGGAAATATAAAACAGAAAAATTGCTTTACAAACAAGAAATCACAAGGAAAGTATGTACTCACAAAACATAAAACTGTAAACTAACATTTTAAAATAATTTGAATGTTTTCAAAAATAAAACAAATCTGTATTAGAATTTTTAAAACTAAAAAAATGAAATGATTTGAAAAAGAAAGACATGAAAACAGAGCACACAGAGGCCAAAAAAAATTGGAAATTAAAGACAAAAATCAGTTTAGAAATACAGTTTGAAATATGAGGAAAACAAGAGTAACTAACACTACATAAAATAGCATGTCAAAAATATTGGATAAAAATGTAGAAAAAACCCACATTTAAAATGAGATTAAAGTAATTGTGAGAAAACAGTAAATACAGAGGATTAAAAAAGAGAAACCAACATATGTATAATAGGAAGCTATAAATAGGAAAACCAAAGCTAGAGAACAATGTGAAAGGAAAATCTTGGGACCCTAAAATCACTAAGCCAAAGGGAGAAGTCAGGTTAGGAACTGTGTCAGGCACATCTGCCTCCCATTCTAGTTTTAAATAAGACAGCTACGGAGATTTTTCAAAATAATAATAAAGCTACACAACCTCCCTCACAACTTGGCCACAGAGAAATTCCTTGTGAACAAAGGACAGGCAGAATTCAAAGTAATCCCTCTGTTCATGTGAGATAAATACATATCAAATTATTTCTTTCGCCCTGTTGTTTCACTAAGCCAGACCAAGGCATAAATGACTATTTCTGTAGATTGTGCATTCAGCAAAAGGCTAATCAGAAACTCAAAAGAATACGTTTGTCTCTTATCTTTTATGACCTGGAAGTCCCCTCCCTGTTTCAAGTTGTCCCACCTTCCTGAACCAAACCAATGTAAATCTTATATATATATTGATTGATGTATCCTGTCACCCTAAAATGTATAAAACCAGCCTTGCCCCAACCACCTTGGGTACATGTCTTCAGGACTTCCTGAGGCTGTGTCACAGGTATGTGCTTAACCTTAGCAAAATAAACTTTCTAAATCGATTGAGACCTGTCTCAGATACTTTTTGACTTACAATAAGTATGCAATCGTATAATCTTGTATGTTTAAGAGAACTTGGTCCTTTGGAGTAACTGCTTTGTAACTTAAATTTAAGATATGTCAGGAAGTAACTGATTTCACATTGTATTTTGTCTTAAAGTCTTTTAAAATGTATTCATGGTTCTGCAACATTTAAGAGAATTTTAGGTTCATTGTAGTTGTAAATTATATGTATTTATATTTATAAAAGTTATTTAAGTTCTCAGAAAATTATTTTATCTGAAAATTAAACTCTGAAGAATAATTCAAATAAATATGCAGATTCTGTCTACATATTTAAACAGAAGTTTTGAATTTAATTTACAGGTGAGAATAGAATTGTTCAAAATTTATTAAACTATGCCTGACTCATGCATAGTCTGCTAGGATTTGCAAGCTGAATGTAAAAACCTACAAAAGAAGTTGAATTTTGAAAAGGAAACTTTTAAATTCCTGAATAGACTCTCTACATTCAAAAACCACCCTTATGACAACAAAACCTTGTATCATAATAAGCTTAGGAGGCGTTAGTTCTTGAGACATAATTTCACCCAAGAACTTATAGATGTGACTTGTCTAGGAGACTTTCTAGGAGGGTGGTCACTTATCTTTGTAATTAAAATGAGAAAACGGGTACTTGGGCATTATAGAAGGTTTTTCCGCTCCCCAACCCCCACCTTTGCTATAAATTCTTGGAGTAAGTTTTTCTGTAAAAAATACAAACCGCTTAGAAGAAGGACCTTAGCTATAACTTTCATTTTGCACTGTAGAAGTAGTACAGTACTAAAAGGGAAAGCAAAGTTCAGAACATTTAGGCTAGAGGCTCTGAGCCTGCCTCATTAGCACTTCAACTGATCACCCTAGAGGAATTAGCATCAATTTGAAAGATGTGTGCAGTGCCCTCTTTTCTGAGCAGCTGTTCCACTTTCCCTTTCTATGAACTACTTACATGAAAGAGACAACAACTTCTTCAGGAGATGCCCTGATTGGAGGAACAAGAGCATAATCCCACAGCACCAAATCTGTGAATGAGGAGTGATCATTTGCTTTTAAAAAAGAGGGCTGTATTCTCACAAACACACGCAACACCACACAGACACTAGTATTTCAATATACAAACCTGCATGTTTTCCTTAATCCAGGAAATATAATGTTGATTTACAAAATAATGGACTTTACATTTAAAGAAAAAACAAAGGGAAACAATTTAGAATGCTAAACCTATGGGAAATTTCAGAGGTTATGATCTGTGCTCTCTCATTTCAGCATCTGTAACACAAAATACCTTAAATAAATTTCCCAATTTTACAACTAACACCTTATGAGTCTAAGAAAGACATGTTAGACTTCCAGTTCAGTGTTTATTTTACTTAATAATCATAGAACCAAAATTAGATTTTTCTGTGAATACACACAAATTAGATGACACATAATATTTACTATTCTACTGGCTTTACTCTTAGGAATCCTCTTTGGAGCATGTTTGTAGAAACTATATACCGTAACTGTCAATTTCTTCCTCTTATTTAAGGAGATGCATGTTTCCATTAAATTTACAAATAAGTTATGAGATACTCTGGCTTACTTTCCTATTTTATATATCCTTGCCCTCATTAAATTTATCCTAACATAAGTAATTTAAAGTTGAGAGCTGACTGATAAGTGTGCATGAGAGATGGAAATATTGAATTTAACATAAAAAACCTTGGAGCTTATCCAAAGCAAGAAAGCATGATTCCTGTGCTGTATTCTGTGCCTCTAGGGGAAAATCGTATTCTTAGTTCCAAATCTCTTTCTCCCGATGGAAAGAACTGGGTAATAATTCAACTTGAGCCAAGTTTTCCATCATTCAGTTGATTTCCCCTTCTGAAAAGATGTACATCTGGCTCATAACAGTTTGACCTACTGTGTCAAGAACACAATGGGGTTTCAAAGCAGGTTGGCCATAGGCTTCTCAAAATAACAGACAAGGGCAAAGAGCTTTGTTCTTTTCACAGAAGAACCACTGTCTTCACTCTCCATCCTATAAAACAATTCCTACAGGAGCTTGTTACAAGTGATTTTTCTTGAATTTGTGACCTTTAAATTTATGTGTGGATGTTCACCAAGAAAAGCTATTCTCAGAAGGTACAGTGAGTGAAATATTTAAGGTCCTTGGTTGTCTGAGAAGACTGCATATGGAAGGTCATGAATTGCTTGGATTTTTTTGGCGATGCTGTTTTAATCAAGTGCAGTTCTTCATTCAATTTGCAAGCAAACACTCATAGAGGAGATACATAATCTTCCATTTAAATAGGCTGGAGATTGGAAAGAATTGGACCAGGAAACCCATTTTAGGACTCTAGAGCCTTTTCCATAAGAAAGAACTGTTACAGAAATCCCAGTGAAGATCCTCAGTACATCAATTTCATATTTTGGAATGCGAAGACACAAGTAGAAAAATTAAAATTCAAAGTAAAATTAAACAAAAGCAAAAATGGTACCCTAAGGAGACCAGAAGAGTCAGCAGGGAGTTTCTTTATCACAGATGTTTTGCATTTTCTCAGAATGGAATTGCTCATCTTGTCATATAAATTGGATTTTAATGTTTGAGCTTTATGTTACCCAACTGCTTTCCAGGAATATTTTGTTTTTGAAGATCAGTAGACTCTTCTCCTCCCACTGTCTTTACTCCAGTCCCTTCTCACTCTCTTCATTACAGCATCAAACACAAGATTTTTGAAAGCTGATTTTATGGTACTTCTCTGTCTTAGTTTGAAAATTGAAGGCTAGAAGTACAAGATCAAGGTGTCAGCAGATCTGGTTTCTTCTGAGACCTTTCTCTTTGACTCGCAGATAGTTGCCTTCTAGCTGTGTACCCAGATGACTGTTTTTTTTCTGTGTATATACAACCTGGTATCTTCTGTGTGTTCAAACTTTTTATTTTTACAAGAAAACTAGCCACGTAAAATTAGGGCCCATCCGAATGGCCTAATTTTAACTTACTTTAAACTTGTTAGGTACTGGGATCAGCTCAATTTTTTTGAGCACATTTTTTATCACATTTTTTGACACAAATTTTTAGGGAAATACAATTTAGCCCATAGCATGCTCCATCAATAAATTCTGGGATACCTAAATGAATAAAAGACATTTATTTCCTTTTATTATTCCTAATAGTTCACAGAGATACAATTAATATTTGCAATAATTACTTCAGTTTACAAATCTAACTGTAGTAAACATTACATTCTCTAACCCCACTTTTAGTATATTTGTTGAATTTTCATCTTACTTTCATATAAATATCAAGACCTTTATATATACACACACATGCAAATATACATGCACATGTGTACATATATGTTTACATGCATGGTATTTAATTTTACAAAATTCCAACTATATCTCTTTTTTAAAATTCTTTATGTGCTTAGTTTTTTCTACATTGCACATGACAAATCTTGTGTGAGAAAGTTGAATAAAAGCCGTGATAATTAACATCTTCACCTCATTCCTATCTCAGGGAGAAACCATATTTCATCATTAAAGTGTGATTTTTTTATAGTATTTCTAAATTACTTTTATCAGACTAAGGAAGCTTTTTGTTTTTAGTTGAATACTAGAATTTGTTATAAATGAATGTTAAAATTATATTGAATGTTTTTGTTCTATCAACTGAGATGATTGTATAAATGATCTTTTATCTTCTATTAATGTAGGATTTGAACTGATGTTTGGATGTTAAACCTATTGTGCATTTTGGAATTAGCACCATTTCTTGAAATGTATTATCTTTGCCAGATCATGTGATTATTTACAATACCTATGTTTGCTTAGGAAATTCGCCATCATTGTAAGTATGATTATAATATTGTGGTCATATTTTGGTATCAAAGTTATGCTACTCTCATAAATTTATTGAACTATGCTCTCTTCTTAGCTATTTTCTATAAGGAAGTTACATATCCATTACTTAAATGTTGGAAAGAATTCATTAATAATGAAAATCATCTATATTTGCAGTTTTATTTGTGGAAAAATATTTAATTCCAGAGTCTAAACTAAATCCATATAAAACAAATCCAATGTAATATATATTTCCCTTTTGTTAGCTTTAGTAAATTTAGTGATTTGTTTGATTTATTCAAATTTATCTAAACTTTAAATGTTGTCCTTAGTACCCTCCAACTATCTTTTAAAATTATTAATGTCTGTAAATTATTTTCAGTGTCTAATGTTGTGTTTTTTTGCATGATCTTTTTTCTTACTTAGTAGTCATATATTCATTTATTATACTGATGTTTTTCTGGAAAACATCTTTTGTCTTTGTTGACATCTTCTATTAAGTGATAGTTTTATATTTTATTAGTTTTGTATATTTATTTTTTTCATTATTTTAATCTCACATTATCTTATTTCACTGATCCTTTAGTAATTTCTTGAGACAGATCAGGGTTGGCAAACTTTTTCTATAAGGACAACATAGTAAATATTTTAGTCTCTATGAGCCATACAGTCTCCGTCTAAACTCTTAAACTCTGCAATTGTAGTGTGAAGATAGCCATAGCTGATGAATGAGTGGTTGTGTTTCCATAAAACTGTATTTTTATAAGGAGTGGTACACCATATTTGCTTCTGGGCCTTGATTTCCCAGCCCTGTTGTAGATCATTCCTATTTAGATTTTCTTATTTTAAAATATAATGTCCCGTTATTTCTTGTTTAACAGCATCTGATAAACTTGATTTATAGTGTTTTTAAACTTATTTAACATACAACGTATTTTAAATTCCTTTGTTATTTATTCTTTGTCCCATTGACTACTTATAAATTTGTTCCCTAATTTTCAGTCATCTAGAGATTTTCAAGTGTTTTATTCTTTTTTAAAAATTTCTACTTAAATTTTATTATACTCTGATACCATATTCAACATGATTTCAGTTATTTGAAATGATATAGCATATCAATATGAATTTGTGGAATTTTTGTGTACCTTAATTAGATTTGCATTCTGAAGTGATTATGTGCTGCATTTTGTATGTGTCTACAAAGTCTATTTTATAATTATGTTGTTTAATTTTCTATATCATTACTTTTTTTGTTGTTTTTCTGTCACTTACTAAAAGTAGTGTAATAAAATATCCCATTGTGAGTAAAGATTTTTCTATTCGTATACATGTTCAGTCAATTTTATATTTACATATTTCAGCATCATTATATCAGTTTTCCCAAATTTGGAATAATTACATCTTCCTGGCAGATTTATTCTTTTATCTTTATGAAATGTCCCTTTTTCTGGTTTAATACTTCTTAAAAATCAATCTTGCCTAATATTCACATAGCTATACTTATTTTGAAAAATATTTGCATGGTGCAACTTTTCCATCTTTTGTTTTTAATATTTCTGTTTTACTGTATTTAACATATCATGTATTAAGCAGCATATTTTTATTATCTTTTATTAATTGTTTTCAATTTTTATCTTTTAAGAGAATGTTTATTCCATTGATATTTAATTCTAAAACTGACAAATTGAATTCTTAACTTGCCAATTCAATATCTGCTTTCCGTTTTTATTATTATATTCCATTTTTATTTCAATTTTCTTCTCTAGCTGTTTATAAATTAAATATTGTAGAACTTTTAGTAGTTTTCATACAGATTACATCATGAGTCACTGATAGTCTAATGATCAGTGCTTTTACATCTCAGAGAGTGAAAAGATCTTACAATGCTTTAAATCCATTTATTTCTCATCATATTATAAACTTAGTCTGTTGTTTATTTAAATTTGGGCATGTTTGGGACCTCCCGTGATATATTATTGAAATTTTTAAATAATCAACAGTAATGGAGACTTGCTAGTATATTTCATTTTCATTTGTTCTTTGTTCCTTCCTGAATCTCGAGACTGCCGTCAGGCACCATTTTTCTTTTTTCTGCAGGAAAACTATTAGTATTTCATTTAGTGTGTGAGCACTATTGCCAGCTTTTGACAGGTGATTTCTTGGTAATAGAATTATTAATTTTCAATTTTCTTTTGTCATAGTACGGTTATTCCATATTCTTCTTGATTCCATTAAGTCTGTGAGACACCTGTTGTCTATAGTATTTTTATTGTCTTTGTTCTATGGCATACTTTAAGATTTCCTCTTTGTTGTCTATGGTTTTCAGCAGTTTTACTATGCTATGTCTATGTGTGGTTTTCTTTTCCTCATAAGACATTTGAGTAATTGATACTCTTGGAACAGTGTCTTCAATTTTTGCCAGCTTTGGAAATTCTAAGATTGTCTTTTCAAAAATTATTTCCACTCTATTTTTTCTCCCTTTTATCTAATATTTTAATTATGCCTGTTAGACTTATTAATCTATGTTTCACAAAATTTCCTTATTTTGTCTTCTTATGTTTGAGTTTCTGTTGAAATATTATCTTCTTACTATTTCAGAATTTTTCTCATATGTTTCTAATCTTTAGGTAAATATATCTATTGCCTTTTTAACACATTCAAATAGCATACCTCCTATTTTTCAGTCAAGTCTTAAATATCTTGTGTGTTTTTGTTTGTTAGTTTCAATAGTCTGTCGGATATTAGGTATAAGTCTGTCTGTAAAGATCAGCCAAAGTCAATCCATTATTTAATGATTCAAACATGGGTTTCTTTGCCTATGAAGGTGGTCTTTCCCTGGTTGCTCTTACTCCAGTATTTGATTTTAAGGGTCCAAAATGAAAGCATTGTGACATTTACTACAGTCTCCATTTTTTGAGAGGTCCTGAATTTCCATTTTACTTTCATTCCTAATGAGTTTGATAAATGCCCAGCTCATTACCTGAGCTCATAAACCTCAGCTTTTTAAAATGAAAATACCTCAAAGAAAAAGTAATGCCTAGTTCTGGGCTTACGTCTCAGAGCTTTATTTATTTCCTGGGTTTTTGAACCATCAAGAATTTGCTGCTTATGCTATCCCTGATACCCACAGACAGACACATTAATTTATTTAAAATTTAGTTTTCCAGATTTTCTAGTTGTTTTAAGTAAAAGACTTGGTCTAGAAATGCTACTCATTGCCAGTTGCAGTGGCTCACACCTACAATCCCAGCACTTTGGGAGCCGAGGTGGGAGGATCACTTGAGGTCAGGAGTTTCAGCCCAGCATGGCCAATATGGCGAAACCTCATCTCTACTTAAAAAATACAAAAATTAGCCAGGCGTGATGGCACGCACTCATAATCCCAGCTACTCAGGATGCTGAGGCAGGAGAATTGCTTGAACCTGGGAAGCGAAGGTTGCAGTGAGCCAAGATGGTGCCACTGCACTCTAGCCTGGGTGACAGAGTGAGATTTCATCTCAACTAAAAAACAAATGCTACTCATCTATTGATGGAAGTAAACATTTGGCGTCCAATTTTCTACAAAATTAATTACAGAAAGACCCAAAAGCACTTTTTTACTCAATGATGTGAACAAAATACTGGTCTTCATGTTTAAACAAGAGCATATATCACATTCTTGTAATAACAAAAGCAGCTAAAGCCTTCTACAACTTTTTCAGGTCAACTAATTTTCTATGTGCGTGTTTGTGTATGTATATATGTATGTATGTATGTATGAATGTATACAGTTACAGTTACATGAAATGCTTTAGTTTTTATATCCAATGAATTCCAGAAATGAAGATGTGTGCTATATTTTCAGAGGTTAGAATTTGATATGTATCTCTTCTATTTATTTTGTCAAATATAATATAACAACAATGGAAGAAGAAAATAAAAATAATAACCTCTTCAAATAATTTATAAGAATAAAACTTTCCTAATAATGTCTTGGTCAGAATAATTTAAGGAAATTAGTTTCTTCTCATATATGACAACCACTTCTAAAACCATAAAATACAAGTAGAATTATTTGGAGTGTTACTATGCATTACATATGCAGGTAGTGGTTCAATATTACATGAGTATTACTGTTAATGTGACTGCATATTTATTCACAGATTTGAGAACCCTGGAATTCTACCTGGCATGTTACTATAAGGAAGAACAATTTCTGATACCTTGAACTTGCTATATAGTGTTATACTCACATTCATTCTAGTATTTTCAAATTGAATTAATCAACAGTTTATTATGTTCTCATTGAATAAGAAGATACCCGTGAGGGTTAAGAATTTGAAACTGTTTTACAAAACAACAACAACAACAAATACAGTTATAACATGGCATAGAAGCATATATTTTAAAAATTTAAAGCAAATTATTTGAAAAAAATTATGTTTACAAATTAAAGTCACTCTCACAGGCTTCATGACTATATATACATGCTCCTCTGCCATGCTTTCGAAGATAAGGACACTGTTTACTAAATAACTCTTCCCTATAGTGGTGAAAGTGACTTAAGAATTAAATAATTTTAAATTGAATTTCAGTTTAGATTTATTTTAAAACTAACATGGTTCATAGGGGAAAGTATATATTTTTGGTCACTCAGCCTAACAGACAGTGAATAGTTTATTGCCTCAAACAACCGCTAACAGAGCAAAGATACTTACTTCTTTCTTTACTTCTTTCAATGATTCTGTAGTTTTTTCATGTCATGATATCCTTCTTTCTCTGTTTGAAGGACTAGCCGTGATACACAAATGAGAGAGAGAAAGAGAGAGAGAGAATTAATTGATAGTTAGAAATGAAAATCCTCTAGTTCAAAAGGCGCTAGAAGTGTGTCCAAATTTCTACAAAGTAGCTTCAATATCTCACTTCTTAAGATACTCCTTTAAACAACTATGAATAAACATATAAAGCTAATAATTCTCTTAAAGTTCTAATTAGCTTAGTTTATGAAAAGTGGTTGCCTCATTTTGAAATAAGAAACAAAATGTAACTTTAAAAAAATTGCCATTTCTTAATAGCATAATAAGTTTAATGAAAAAAAGCAATTTCTTTTTTTTTTTTTTTGAGGTGGAGTCTCATTGTCACCAAGGTTGGAGTACAGTGGCATGATTTTGACTCACTGCACCCTCCACTTCCCAGATTAAAGTGATTCTCGTGCCTCAGCCTCCCAAGTAGTTGGGACTGCAGGTTACCACCACCACATCCAGCTAATTTTTGCATTTTTTGTAGAGATGGGATTTCACCATGTTGGCCAGGCTGGTCTCAAACTCCTGACCTCAAGTGATCTGCCTGCTTTGGCCTCCTAAAATGCTGGAATTACAGGCATAAGCCATTGTGCCTGGCCAGCAATTTCATTTCAAATACAATTTTGGTCAAAATCAAGTCTTTGAATTAGCCAAGGAATATCTGCATATCACTATAAATTCACACAAACTTTTTCATGCTGGAGTTTTTTTGAACAGCTGCTTTTTGACCCTGTTGAATAATTTCTATAATGTTGGCTATACACAACACATTATAAAACAAGATATATTTCATGTCACTACAGCAATAAAAATGTATACTTCTAGATATGAAAATAATTTGAATTAGGTATTGAAAAGTTGTAATTATCGGTCAACCATTACTCATTTTAAAAGAGTTTCTTCAGAACTCGTCATATTTTAGCTATTTTGGACATAGATTATCTTTATCTTTCCCTTAGGGATTTTTACAAGCAGGCAAAACAACAACCACAACAACACTATAATCCAATATAACTTTTAAACATACCACCAGCAACACAGAAATACACAAAAATATTTTCAACATGGAGCTTTCAGTTCAGAGATAAGTGACAGGTATTTATACGTGATATAGTTAAGCTTTGTGTTTTCACCCAAATCTCGTCTTCAATTGTAATCCTCAGGTGTTGAGTGAGAGGACCTGGTGGGAGGTGTTAGATCATGGAGGCAATTCCCCCCATACTGTTCTCATGGTAGTGAGTGAGTTCTCATGAGATATGATGGTTTTATAAGTGTTTGATAGTTTCTTTCTTGTTTGCTTCTTATCTCTCCTGCCACCCTTTGAGGAGGTGCCTCCCACCATGATTTTAAGTCTCCAGAGATCCTCCCGAGGCAGGCAGAACTATGCGTCAATTAAACTTCTCTCTCTCTCTTTTTTTTTTTTTTAAATAAATTACCTAGTCTCAGGCAGTTCTTTATAACATTGTAGAATCAAATTAAGGCAGGAAATTGGTACTGGTAGAGTGGGGTCCTGCTATAACAATGCCCAAAAATGTGGAAATGACTTTGGAACTGGGTAACAGGCAGAAGTTTAAACAGTTTGGAGGGCTCAAAGGAAGACAGGAAGATGTGGGAATGTTTGGAGTCTCCTAGAGACTTATTGAAAGGTTTTGGCCAAAATGCTGATGATGATGTGTACAATGAAGCCCAGACTGAGGTGGTCTCATTTGGAGATGAGTAACTTATTGAGAACTGGAGCAAAGGTCACTCTTGCTGAGCTTTAGCAAAGAGACTGGCAGCATTTTGCCCCCACCCTAGAGATCTGTGGAACTTTAAACTTGAGAGAGATGATCTGAAATTGAAATGTATGTTTAAAAGGGAAGCAGAGCATAAGAGTTTGGAAAATTTGCAACCTGATGATGTGATGGAAAGGAAACACTGATTTTCTGGGGAGAAATTCAAGCAGGCTGAAGAAATTTGCACAAGTGATGAGGACCCAAATGTTAATTGCCAAGACAATGGGGGAAATGTCTCCTGCGCATATCAGAAGTCTTCATGGCAGCCCCTCCCATCGCAAGACCAGAGGCCTAGTAGGAAAAAATGGTTTTGTGGGTCAGGCTCAGGGCTTTGCCTTCCTGCATTGTAGCCATTGCTGAAAGGGGCCAAGGTACAACTTGGTCCCTTGCTTTAGAGGGTGCAAACCTTAAGCCTGGGAGGCTTCCATGTTGTGTTGAGCCTATGCGTACACAGAAGCCAATAACTGAGGTTTGAGAACCTTCACCTATATTTCAGAGGATGTATAGAAACACCTGGATGTCCAAGCAGAAGTCTATTGCAGGGACAAAGCCCTCATGGAGAACCTCTGCTAGGGCAATGCAGAAGGGAAATGTAGGGTCAGAGTCCCCAACACAGAATCCCCACTGGGCACTGCTTAGTGTAGCTGTGAGAAGATGGCCACCATCCTCCAGATCCCAGAATGATAGATCCACTGACAGCTTGTATTGTGCACCGGGAAAAGCTGCAGACACTCAACGTCAGCCTGTGAAAGCAGCTGGGACGAGGGTTATAACCTGAAAAGCCACAGGGGTGGAGCTGCCAAAGATGGTGGGAGCCCATCCCTTGCATCAGTGTGACCTGGATGTGAGACATGGAGTTAAAGAAGATCATTTTGGGGCTTTAAGATTTAATGAATACCCTGCTGGATTTTGAACTTGCATGGGACCTGCAGTGTCTTCGTTTTGGCCAATTTCTCACATTTGGTATGGGAGCATTCATCCAATGCCTACACCCCCATTGTACCTAGGAAGTAACTAACTTGCTTTTGATTTTCTAGGTTCATAGGTGGATGGGACTTGCCTTGTCTCAAATGAGATATCACTCGGACTTTTGAGCTAATGATGAAATGAGTTAAGACTTTGGGGCATTGTTGGGAAGGCATGATTGGTTTGAACTGTGAAAAGACACGAGATTGGGAGGGGCCAGGGTTGAAATAATGTGACTAGGATTTGTGTCCTCACTCAAATATCATCTTGAATTATAATCTCCAGGTGTTGAGGGAGAGACCTGGTGGTAGGTGATTAGATCATTGTGATCTAGTCATGGGGCTGTTTCCCTTTATGCTGTTCTCATGATAGAAAGTGGGTTCTCACAAGATGTGATGGTTTTACAAATATTTGATAGTTCCCTTCTCATTCACTTCTCTCTCCTGCTACCCTGTGAAGAGGTGCCTTCCACTATGGTTGTAAGTTTCCTGAGGCCTCACCAGCCACACAGAACTGTGAGTCAATTAAACTGCTTTTCTTTATAAATTACCCAGTCTTGGGCAGTTTTTTTTTATAGCAGTATAAAACGGGATTGATACAGTATGTCTGATTACATTATTTATATCTTTAAATTATAGGACAAACATGATCTATATTTTCTGAGTTGAAACAGCTGAAACAGAAAATAAAATGAATGGTATAATCATATTCTAAAAGCACTGCTATGTATCTGCTTGTTATACCATGAATATGTATACCAAAATATGGAAATAGAACAAAAATTGCTAGTATTGTAAGATTTCAAATAAAATTAAATGCATTAAAATAACTATCACTTGGAAATGTTTTAAAACTCAAAGTGTTCAATGTCTATAGAAAACATTATGTAAAGTAAATAATGTAGAAAACTAGGCAGTGATCATTGAGCAGTGATCAAGCTGTTTGAATTGAGTCTGTTTCAGACTATAAGAAGTTACATTAGTTATTTTGTAGGACAGACTCTAGGTTAGCCTCCAGTTATTTTCATCCAGTGGTATTCATGCATTCATGTAACACCTTCTCTTTGAATATGAATGAGGTTTCTCTCTTACTTCTATAGAATAGAATAAGGCAAAAGCCATTCTATGTCACTCCGATAATTACATTGCACTATATGACAATAATATGGTATATTGCTATCATAAATATATTATGTTATATGATTACTTCTTTCTTCTTCTACTTTTTGACAGAATCTTGCTCTGTTGAGTACAGTGGTGCAATCTCGGTTGACTGCAAGCTCTGTCTTCTGGGTTCATGTCATTCTCCTGCCTCAGCCTCCTGAGTAGCTGGGACTACAGATGCCTGCCACCATGCCCAGCTAATTTTTTGTATTTTTAGTAGAGACAGAGTTTCACCCTGCTAGCCAGGATGGTCTCCATCTTCTGATCTCATGATCCACCAGCCTTGGTCTCCCAAAGTGCTGGGATTACAGGTGTGAACCCCTGCACCCGGTCATGACTACTTCTTGACCTACTAAAGCTAGAGAATTTCCTTGCAGGCTTGATGATGTAAGTGGCTTTGTTGTAGGAGACCATTAGGAGCTACAGGTGGCCTTTAGGAATTTTGGATGGCTTCTAGGACCTGAAGGTGACCTCTAGTTACAAAGAGAAAAAACCGAGCCTACAGTTATAAGAAAATAGATTCTGCCAAGAACCTGGGTAATAACTGCTCTACAACACTGCCTTACTTAGCCAATAACCTAAATGAGTGTGTATGCATATTCCTTTCCAGTTCCCCAGTCATACCTCCAGATGAGACCACTACCTAGCCAATGCCTTGAATGAAGACTTGCAAGACTGAGCAGAGAACCCAAGTAAGCCACGCCTCAACTTCTGACCCCACAGAAACTGTGAGATAATACATATGTGTTCATTTAAGCAGCTTAGTTGGTGCTAATTTGTTATGAAGCAATATAAAACTAATACAACCATCTTATCTAATACTAAAAGCCAAAAAAAAACAAAACCACATAAACAAATTAGATTTAAAAAATTATGTGTTATAAGAAAACAACTAATATGAGAGTCTTAGTTATCAGTTCTATGTCTTACGTATCCTATATTTCTATCCCTTAATTCCAAAGCATATAATATGTTTAATTTTACTTTTCATCTGAAATTTATGATTATACTGACATGTATTTCAAGGATATGAAGAATGTTTTTTTTGTAATTTTAAGCATTCAGTTGACCTTATTTATATAAACGAAAAAGAAATAACCCAATCTATCTTTTTAAACAATATTGGAAACATAAGTTTCATTTTTCAAAGACTTTCAAAGAAAATCTGTTTTATATCATTTTTATCTTAGAGAAAAAGAAGATATCAAAGAGAAAAAAAGGCTACTTAGTGATTGGCAATTTAAAAAGTTAAAAAAAAATCCAAGTATACCATATCAATAATATTCTTATAAAATATAGCCTGTTCAATTGTTTAGAGTAACTATAATTAAACCTACAATTTTATACTCAGTGAAGGAATTCCTTACATAGAGATATTGTTTTCTAACATGTAATTAAAACAATGATAATACATGAACATAATAATGTCAGTACATACATGTCTATACATCACTATTAACAGGGCATTCCACTGGCAGGGTAGGCATCTGAAATCTAGATTCAAACTGCTTAGCTCTTTGCTGATGCCTCTCACTAGCTTTATGGCCTTTGGCAAGGTTCTTAACCTTTGTTAAGCATTTGTAAAAGAAGTATAGTTTATTTCTGCATTTGTAAAACAAGTATAATGCTATTAATAGCATAGGTTTGTTGTCAGGATTAAAGGTATATAATAAGTATTCATGAAACAGAAAAATATCTGGTATATTTTAAACATGTAATGTTAACAATTATTCTGTTTAATATTATTTATTAATTAAAATCACTTGCTCTAATGGTTTACATAAATCACAAAGAAACTCCTATTCTTAGAAATCTAAAAGTGCATAAATCATTTCATTATTTTTAAAGAAAAAAGGAGAAAATGTTTGCACTTATCCTTGCTTAATTCCTCAGAATTTATTCCTACAAATAAATGATGAAAATCTAATATATACCATATTTTCAAAGTTGATGCATATAAACAAGTTTCCCTTAAAATTATCCATCAATTTCTAACTTCCAGAATAGTGTATGAGGATGTTCTATACTTCCCCTTGTACTTGGTGCTTGCTTTTTTTCCTTCTTAAATTATGTAGATAATGAGTTTTGCTTCGTTGTCGTTTTACTAGACTGTTTCATAATTATACAAATTTATTTTAAAATCTTCATTAGATGATTCTTCTTTATTGAATTAATACTTCTTATTTATTTATTTATTTATTTATTTTGCAATTTGCTTTTAGTGTCATGTTTGAAAAAAAGGCATTTAACATACTTTATTAGCCCATTGTAACTCACATATACTTGAGGGAAAAAATATTCCTATGCCATCTCCATTTAAAATTTTTGTAGTAAAATATTTTAAACTTATTATTTAACATATTTTGCCTATTTTTTATATTTCTATCTTTGCAAAATATAAAGTTATTTCCAACTTCCCATATTTATTTTAATCTCTTACATCCTTTTATATTTAAATATTTAATATGTCTTTATGTATTTAGTAAGTTGATGTTCTTTCATGTACACACTAAAGGTAAAGCCATAAGCATTTTAGAAGATAACTCAGAAAATGACCATAGAAAAGACTGATGTAGGAAACATTCCATAAAGAGGTCACAAATGCTTGAAAAGTAAAAATTAACAACAGTAAATGTAATAAATCTTTGAAAGATATTATTTAAAAAATGGAAAAAATCTTAGGCAAGTCACAGCGTGGAAGAAGATGCTCACAAAACAATCTCTGATAGCTTTGTATTTAGTATACATGAAGAACTTCATTACATCAATAACAAAACAAATGTAAGGGGAAAATCCATGAATGTGGGCAAGTTGTCTTTAAAGAAAAATAATTAATGACTTGAGATTACATAAATCTACATAGGAGTATCAGTAACTTAGGGTGTTATTAATGAAATAACTTAAAAACCTGTGAAGTACTGAAACAGTGAAAATCAGCTTGTACTAATGAAAGAAAAGTAGCCCTGCCTTAATTAGCCTGAGAGAACAGACACATATAAAACACCATTAATAAAAAGTGTTTTTACCAATATTGTGCATTAGTTGTAAAATGCCATGAGAATTCCCTCTTTGAGTGATAACTTCTTTCATACCAATGATGTCCCAGAGCCACTTCACTATTTTTGTACATTGTTAGAAAAACCCAGCAGGTAAATTGTCTACACCTCATAACATCACCCAATTTTTAATTATTACCCTCTTCTAATTCTATCTCGGAAACAATTCAGTCTAGTCTGTTTCTCTTAGACTCTCCTTGGACTCTTATCAGCACAAGCCCATATACCTTATGAAAGACTCTTCCCTCCCACTGTTGTGGGGCAGCAATCTATAGTTCCACAAAGTACCTATCTTGGATACATCAAATCAATAAACCTGACCCTGTCAAAGTAAGACTTATGTCTAGTGTTCTTTGGCTGATTAGGCTTTAGAAATAAGATAGAAATATGAAAACAATACAAACATGATGCCTCTTAAGAGGTAAGAAAACAAATTTGCTTTAAGACTGAGGAAAGTGAAAATCACCTGGTGACCATTGAACAAATCCCGGACACAAACTCCTTATCTGAGAAATTTAGAAGGGAGCAAAGAACACCTGGTGACCATCAAACAGGCCATCCAGATGCTAAATTTCTCATCTGGTAATTTTAGAAGTAATTAAACTTCCCCAGTATCTCAAGTGGGCATCTGATTCCAGGTCTTTTTTTAAAAATTTTTTTACTTTATTTTATTTTTTTATTTTTTGAGACTGAGTTTCACTCTTGTTGCCCAGGCTGGAGTTCAGTGGTGCCATCTCGGCTCATGGCAACTTCCGCCTCCTGGATTCAAGTGATTCTCCTGCCTCAGCCTCCCAAGTAGCTGGGATTACAGCTTTGTGCCACCACACCTAGCTAATTTTGTACTTTTAGTAGTGAGGGAGTTTCTCCATGTTGGTCAGGCTGGTCTCGAACTCCCGATTTCAGGTGATCCTCCCACCTCTGCCTTCCAAAGTGCCGGGATTATAGGCGTGAGTCACCAAGCCCGGCTCCAGGCCTCTTTCAACTATTACAAATAGCTAAAATGTATGTACAGCTCTGGAATGCCATGCTTAAACTCATTTTACAACCCTAAGCTCCTGCCTTAAAATTCATAAAAGCTCCTAAGGAAAATCCACCACAATACCTTAATCCTCTGGCTGAGGTTCCCCTGAACCCTTGTGCAGTGTTCTGCCTTTCTAATAAACTTTCCTTTTTCAAGCCTATAATGTTGCTGTTAAATTCTTTTTACCAATCTGCGAGTGGACCAGTTACGAGTTAGACATTATAGAGACGGTTTGAAATAAAAATAGTAATGATACTGGAAATGGGTCCTGATCCAGATCCCAAGAACGGGTTCTTGAATCTTACACAAGAAAGAATTCAGGGCAGGTCCGTAAAGTGAAAGCAAGTTTATTTAAAAAGTAAGGGAATAAAGAATGGCTACTCCATAGCGCTGCTGCTTTCCCATTTCTATGGTTATTTCCTGATGATACGCTGTAGAAGGGGTGGATTATTCATACCTCCCTCTTTTAGACTATGTAGGGTAACTTCCTGATGTTGACATGGCATTTGTAAACTGTCATGACTCTGGCAGGAATGTAGCGATGAGGATGACCAGAGGTCATTCTCGTTGCCACCTTTTCGGTGGGTTTTAGCCAGCTTCGTTACTGCAGCCTGTTTTGTCAGCAAGGTCTTTATGACCTGTCTTGTGCTAACCTCCTATCTCATCTTGTGACTTAGGATGCCTAGCTGTTTAGCGATGCAGCCCAGCAGATCTAGCCTTATTTTCCCAGTCCCTATTCAAGATGGTGTTGCTCTAGTTCAAATGCCTCTGACAGTAATATCTATCTAAAGAAATTGAGCACATAATATTGAAATGCCAGTTTTAAAATAATAGCAAATACCAGGAATAATAATAGAACACACTAATTAGTAACTTTAAAATTATTTTGTTTACAGTTAAATGACTACTCAAGTGACCCATACTTTTTGAATATATATATATATATATATATATATTTTATTTTATAAACATCTAAAAACAAGCACATGCCCATTATCTCCTTGTCAGGCCTCTGAGCTGAAGCTCAGTCATTGTAACCCCTGTGACCTGCACATATACGTCCAGATGGCCTGCAGTAGCCAAGATGGACTACAGGAGCCAAGAAGTCTGGAGCAGTCGAAAAACCACAAAGAAGTGAAACAACCAGTTCCTGCCTTAACTAATTAACCCAACTTCAGACATTCTACCATTATGACTTGTTCCTGCCCTGCCCCAACTGATCAATCAACCCTGTGACATTCTTCTCCTGGACAATGAGTGCCATCATCTCTACACCATGCACCTTGTGACCCCCTCCCCTGCTAACAATAGATAACCACCTTCAACTGTAACTTTCCACTGCCTACCCAAGCCCTATAAAGCTACCCCTCTCCTATCTCCCTTTGCTGACTCCCTTCGCTGACTCAGCCCACTTGCATCCAAGTGAATAAACAGCCTTGTTGCTCACACTAAGTCTGTTAAGGTGGTCTTCTATACAGACCCTACTTTCATATATTCTGAATGAGAATTCAATGAAAACTAGTCTTTTTCTAGATTGTATGATTTTATTTATATTGGTTACAATAATGTAATGAAGTCTGCAGAAATTCAATAATATTAGATTAAAATAATTTGAGGTCTTTTACATTTTTACTTCTAAATAGTGATGCCTATATTAATCAATAATAGAGTGAAAATTAAATGTTCTATGCATTCTGTGTAGTTCTAACATCTAAAAATATGTCTCGGTAGTAATATATTGTAATATTCTTTTTTTTGTGAAACATTTAAAGCAAATACAGAGTCTCATGAAAGAAAAACTGGTATTTGAACTTTGAAAGTGGAAATGCATACAAATTTAAGAACTCTTTATTAGCATCTTAAGTCTTGCTCTTCTTTGCTTTCTCTGCCCTAAATACCAAGCACTTAGTTGTTAATTAGTACTTTTACAAGAAAATTGCTTCTTTGCTTCAGGTCAATGATCAGCAATAATTAAAGTAGCTAAAACACTAGAAAAACAGGCTAGAAAATAGAAAGACATGGTAACTAATTCCAATTTTTAAGCTGTTAATTAAAATAGGCAAAGATACCTGACAAAAACTAAATCCCTCAATCACTATAAATAATTCCATTTTTTGTGCCATTGAATACTCTCTTACCAAAATTTAGCCTTTACTTATTTTTCTTAAGTTTTTGCAATGAGATCTAACAAAACAAATGATAGAGGGGTGAATTTTGCTTTGATTTGCTTCATCAAGGAAGAATTAAAGAACATTAAAAAATGAATGCCATTCACCAGATAATCTAAGTATAGGGTACCCATTGCAAATAGAGGAAATAACATGATTAAAGATATAAAGACTACAAAACAGAGGTCAACTTGGGGATCATCAAGGTATTCCACTGGGGGAAAATTACTCGAGGGAAACATTCAAACCCTGTTATAAAGGTACTTTACTTTTTCTTTGGTTCATTTACTCATTTAAAAAAATATTTTTTTTGTCAGGCATAGATCAGTTCTTGAAATACAATAATAAGCAAAACAGAATCAGCCCCACCCTATGAAAGAAAAATGTAGACTAACAATTTTGTAAATATATAATTATAAATTCATATACCTGCCACAGATGAAAGAATATGAAACTATTAGACTTTTTAACAAGACATTTATTAAAACATTGAATTAGAATGTTAACCAAATTAAGTGGTACTTTATAAATTGTAGCTAAACAGTTCTTTTGCACCTGACAATCATCTTTCAAAAAAAACCATAATATGCTTCCCCAGATTTAAGCAGCATCCTTGTCTGGGGTAAATACCTGGGATTCATCGGCTGGCATAGAAAAGATTAACAACAGGGACACATGTGGGTGGGTTAAGGAATGGAAAGCTTAATAGGCAGAAGAAAGCATAGAGGAGAGCAGCTCTCTCAGGCGTCTGAAAGGCAAAAGTCGTCCGCAAAGGCCACAAAAGGTTTTATAGGCAGGCTTGAGGAGGTAGCATGTGATTTACGTAGGGCCCACTGATAGGTTCCACCATGTATGACATTTACATAGCGAGCAGGGAAGGCTGGTTTCCCCATACTAATCTTATTATGCAAATAGGCTCTCTACTTGGCTAGTGTCATCTCGTCTGCTCCTTACTGCACACGTGGCTGGCAAAGAGAGTAGAAGACGGAGCTGCCATTTTGATCATGCCTAGTCATAAGTAGCCTACAAGCACAACTACTGGCATTTGCCTGTGGAAGCTTCTAACTTAATTGCCTATGTCTGCAGTTCGGTTTTACCAGCTGCTGTTAGAAAAGAAAATTATTTGGAGGGTGCTTTTCATTAAAAGGAAACCTTACCCAGGAATCCTGTACCCTTACTATCTGCCTAAGTAATTTCTCAACTCCTATATCACTGCAATAAGTGATCATTGGAAATGATATTATCTGCCAAATCAAATTGAAATATTTTAAAAGAATAAAAATGTGAAAGAATAAAACTTTTTCAAGTCTTGTTTAGGTTATATTATTTATTTAAGTAGAGAAAAAACTTCTACAGGGGACTAGGCAATCTGATTTTTTATATTTATTATTCAGCAATAATCTTGGTAGAAATTACTAGAATAAGAAGTGTCCAGCACTAATTGATATCCACACTTATAATTTGATATTTCTATTACTTTATACACTTTCTTAAGCTGTGTAAGAACATTTTTAATGGAAGGTTTTACACATGAGATTTAATAATATCCCATGATTCTATGTTTATACATATTTTTGCAAACATCTGTGTCATAGTAAACTAGCTCTGCAGGAAAATACAAATAAATTTTAAAAGACATAATATAGCATTTGCTAATTCTTTGGAGTAACAATTCTCCCATAATAGCCAATTCCAATCTGTCAAATGTTGTTATTGAACATGGACTTTAGAAGAAATGGGGAAAAAGAGCTCTGACAAGCTGTATAAGCTGGTTGGAGACAACAATGGTTTCATCTTTAATAACGTATCTTGACATAGTGGATTCATTTATGTGCCCAATTTTTTTCTAAACCTCTTGCAGAAATTAAAATATTTAGAAATGTGGAATATTTTTCCTTGCAAAATAAAACAAAATAACACTGAAAGTCGGCGCACACAAAACAAGGTTGCAGAGTTTTGGCAAGCCACACAACTTTTTGGCTTTCTTCCTATAAAGGATAATATTGAGCTACATTGTTAATTCTTTCTGGCATCAAGTCTGTAGATTTTAGCTTTGAAAATACTGTCTGGTACTGTTAAGCTAAAATGTCACAATCCAGTATATCACATTTATTCTTGGATGGAAATTGTTTCTAGTAATAATGACAAAAATAATCAAAAGAACCAAACTGAATAAAAAGAAACATGTCTAATACCATAGCATATTTTTAGGAGCTATCAGAATTCAGAGATTAAGAATATCAGAAGTGAGGCAGCAGGAGAATAATCTAATGGTCAATATTTTATCAATGTTTAACACATATGCTGGGAGAGGGCTCAAGGGAATTAGGAATCGTCATTATCCTTCTAAGTCTAGTAACAAAAAAGAAAGGAAAGTATATATATACATACACACACACACGTATATATATTTTTATATATATACGTGTGTGTGTGTATATATGTGTGTATATATGTGAGTGTGTATATATATCTATATATATAAACATAGATCATATTAAACATTCAAAAAGAATATATGTGCAAGTTTTATAAGCTGATGAAGAATAAATAAAAATGAAAGTAACACCATTCTAGTAACATCTGGGTATCTGAAACTTGAGGTCGTCTCTTCCTTGTTAGTCATCTTCATCCTCATACTACTTTTTTTTTTTTTAATCTTTGAGCCATAAACTCTGTGCTGCTGCTTTTTGTCCTGAATCTGAACAGCTCTCTGACTGGCTCTGGATATCCCCATCTACTCAGTCTCTCTCTTTTCCCCCTGCTATGTAAACTCAGAATCTCTGTTCTTGAAATATTTTTAACCTGAGTTCTTAACTGCTCATCTGTTTAGCAGTCTCATGTGTGACTTAGAATTTCTCTTTGTCTGGAGTTTATTCCCTCAAAAAGAAAAAAAGAAAAAAGAAAAAGAAGACTCAGTGGAAAGAAAACAAGGCTTTCTCCCTGAGAACAATTATATCTGATTAGAATCAAAAGGAGATACAGGTGGATTGGAAGCAGACCACAGCCAAACAGATGGAAATTCATTTGCAGGAATATCCTTATACTTTCATAGATCTTCTTGACATGCCAAATTTACTTTTTCCTTCCCTTAAAATGTTTGATTTTGAAAATCAAAGTACAAATTTTACAACTAAAGAATTGAGCCAACTTACCTTTTCATTTTCTTCTATAACATGATTAATATCAGGTTTCCTGTGAATCCCAAAAATCGGAGACAGGTCTCAGTTAATTTAGACAGTCTGTTTTGCCAAGGTTGAAGACATGTGCCTTTGATCCAGCCTCAGGAGGTTCTGATGACATGTGCCCAAAGTGGACAGAGCACAGCTTGGTTTTATACATTTTAGGGAGACAGGAGACACTAATCAACATATGTATGATGTACATTGCCTGATTCTGAATTCTAAATGTTAGATGCACAGAGAAACACAATAGAATGGCCTATTCCTAAGAATTATACTGACATTATAACATGCATCTGTGCCATAAGAAGTTCAACTGCTAATCACATACTCATTTATCTGTGAAGAGAGAATGGGGGCACTCCCTGGCAGCAGTAATTTTTCTCCTTGAAAAATTCCAAATTTATTTTTCACGTTTCACATGCAACATTAACATAATGACAACATACAAATGTATACTTTCTTTGCATAGAGCTCTGCTAATTTTTTCTTGTGTTTTAATGGTGCTTTAACTTCTAACTACAGGCAGATTCTACCAAGGTGGCATTAAATGAACCATTCTTATCAATGGGAATTTTGAATGTGGTTCAAGTTCTTTTGGTACACAGCAGAAAGCGACTAAATATGGTAAAAATAAGCAAATGTTGCACAGATGCTCATAGCTGACTTCTTGGTTTCCAACTTATTAAATGGGCTTTTTGCAAACCTATAGATCGTTATTCATGCAGATTTTCTATCGAGGGTGCTTCAATAGAGACTGCCTATTCTGAGTTAATGAGAAAAGTCCTAATTAAGCTAGCCATATGTTCAATTGCATTTATAAATGGAAAAAATAGCTCTTTTTTGCTGCTGATACCACCATTGTTGTCATCTCCTGCTGCTTTGGGTGTCACTGAAGCAGTTACTGTTTCAACAGTCTCCTCTATACTCCAGCATGTTCATTCCAGACCTGCACTCTGTTTCATGAGATATTCTTGGCACGCACAGCTGAATGCCTGCAATGCTTGCTTATGAAAATATCTTTCTGAAGATCTATGTCTGTATTGAATGCAACTATGTCTTCAATTTTGCCCTGGGGATATAGATCTAGCACTGCTGCCAAAACATATTCTTTCATTTCAAGCATTTAATCTATTCTGTAGCACATGGAGAGCCCAGGAGTTAGGATTGCCCTACATAGCCCTTGTCCCTTTTGCCATGATATTTAGGTTTCGTTTTTGGCCTTTTCTTCTGTGCAGGTGCAAAGCATTTGTTTGAACTTGTATCTTTGCTTGAATTCAGGTAAATAAGCTAAGTGTAAAAGCTGCATTACCTTGAGCCTAAAACTGCTTAAAGAAACCTATTTTTTCCCCAACTACCTATACCTAAATATTTGAAAACTGTAGAACTAAAACTTCTAAATTCTTGATGATATCAGAACAATATTTAAGAGTATAATGCTATTTCTTTATTCTACATTCTTAACTTATATGATAAGCATGTGTAGTGCTCCTACTGTGACCTCTATGTTTTCTGCGGAATAAAAAATATATATATATTTAGCATCCATTAACAGGGATCTCATAGCCATGAAAATCAGTGGTTTTTGTGAATATATGTATAGGTTCAGTGAATCCATATTAATTGTAAAGGGATTTGGATAATTCTGATGGCTTGTCTAAAGAAAGAAAGGAAAAAAGGCATATACAAATATAGCAATAATAAGATGGGATTTAAATGTTTCAACTAATTGTTTCTATTATTTAGTATTAGCCAGGATTTACTCAAATAACTCTATGTACGAGGTACAATTTAATATTACCAATTGTATTGATGAGCAATGAGGTTTCAAAGACTTAAATGACTTATTCCATGGATCCCAGTAAACAAGCCAAGGAAATTGAATTGCAAAATGTCTACTCTTAACAACCACCCTCAAATATATAATTGTATTACATTTTCTTTTCTTTTTGTATCTTTATCAAAACAACGAATCATTCTCAAATATATATTGTTAAATGACATAAGATAGAATAACTTTGTGTTTTTTTCTGATTTTATTTTCCAATGGAGTGATAGCAACTAATAAACTATCTTTTTCTAGTAACCATACTAGAATCGATAAATAGATTTCAGTTTCTTATAGGATTTGGTATTTCAATTAAATGATTATATCAACTGAAAATGGTGCTTTTACCTTCTTTCAAAATGTATGTCTTATTTCTTTGTTAAAAATATATAAAATAATTTCCAAAAGAATGTTACATAATAACATATAGTATATATATGTTATTATATATGTTATATATATAGTTATATATATAGTTATATATATATATAGTTAACACAGATAGTCATCCCTGACTTTTGAAAATTCTAATTTTTTCTTGATAGACTTGATGTTAGCATTTGAATTAAAATAGATATTCTTTGATGTATTTAGAAAGTAGATTTCTGTGCACAAGGTAATCAATGATTTTTTATCCATAACAGATATTGTAATTGAACAAATTATTGTCAACTTGATAATGTGATATTCTTATTTAGACCTGTCGATATGATACCATCACACAATCTGACTTCCTAAGCTACATGAACGTGTTATCCCTTTAATATACTACATTTGATTTTATATTTAATTATTTTAATATATTGCTAGATTTGAATTTAGATATATATTCCTTAAAATGGCTTCCTTGGAATAATGAAGAAGGAACACTTGCTAATCTTAGCCTATCTCATTTTAACTGTTTGACTGCTATTTGGAATCAATGAATAATAGAAAATAGTTTCAAGCCTTCTTATATTTTTATTTTTCTTCTCATAACACATTTTTCAATATTGTAATGCCAAATAAGATTGCATTAGATTTTAACACATGATCACACACATGAACACATATATTATATATAGATGCTACATGCATAAAATATTAATTATAAAGGAAACGGAAGGGCACATTTATGAGAGTAGACTTTTTGAAACTTCTAGTTTCCATTGGTTGCCCAGGAAACAGACTCCAAAATGGAGATTTGAGTGTAGGAAGACTACTTGGGAATGTTTTAGGGATTAACACCATTAAAAGTGTGGGATATAATGAGGTTTCTCTTCAAATAATCTGATAAATCCTCTATTCTTTAATTCATAGTACCCCGTCCCCCATTTTTCTCCCTTTTTTATCCTTTTTTCCTTCTTGCCTTTGTTAAATGCCCAGGCACACCACAATACCAAGTGTTATCAACACAAGCTCACATTCCTTTCCTTATTTTTTTTTTTTTTAAAAACTAACGTCCTGGTTCATTGCAGACACCCCTTCTCCTTTCCCTCCACTTACTTTTACCTGCCTGTCCTATCTAAAAAAAAAAAATCAAATGTTTAGCCAAAAAAAATTAGTTTAAATTAAAAAACCCACCCCCACCAAAAAAAAAAAAAAAAAAAAAAACGAAGACAAGACTTGTGTCAAAAATAAAGGCTCTCGTGCTCCTTTGTTCAAGTGTGCTCTCATGGCAACTGGCCAAAGAAGCACCCCTCTGCACAAAAATAAAATTACTAAAAATGCTTTGTTTAAATATTCAATTTCCTTAAATTTTTGAGCGTTATTCCTAACAAAAGGGCGTGAAATAAATCAGATTTGGCAGAATGAGAAATTGAAACAAAGTTCATTTCCAACAAATGCAGTAGCAAATCTTACAATTCTGCCTAGGTTTGGATGCTTCAACGGCCCTTCATCACTGTCCTTCTTCGGTGCAAGAGGGCCTGGTTTATACATAACTTGGCATTGACCAGTCATTGTGGAATGCTTCTGGTTAGGGACCATGGTGAAACAGGAGATTTTCCCTGACCCCTTCACAGGACTTGTGGAGGGGGTGGCTTTTTACTCAGCCGGCAGCTCTCAACCCTTCGAGGGAGGGGAAGCACGCAGGTAAGGAGTGCGGGTTCCAGGATGAGTGCATCTGGGCTCTCGCAGGAGCAGAACTCTGTGCGGCCCCAGAGCTGCATTTAGGGGGGTACCCGCGACCCCCAGAGTTCCAGATGGCGTGTGTTACAGTGCTCTCTTTTATCTTTGCCATCCGCACACGACTTGTTTAACAGTGCAGCGTGACAGCCCTCTGTATCCTGAGCTCTTGCTGGGCATCCAGGAAGAATCAGGTCGCAAAAACAAATTGAGGATGGTAAATGCAGGGGATTTTATTGCCAATGAAAGTGGCTCTCCGCGGGATGGAGAGCTGGAAGGAATGGAGCAGGAAGGTGGTCTCCCACCATCAAATCATTCCTCAGAAATCAAGTTGCTTCTCGTCCATGTCAAGCTGCTGCTTCTCTTCTCTTCTTCTCTGCCACTCCACTGCCAGTGAAGACTGGGGTTTTTATGGGTACGGGATGGGGGGCAGGGAGGGCCAGGGTGGTTTTTGGAAAAGGCAACATTTGAGCGGGAAAACAGGAATGCATATTCTCACTTTGGGCCGCGGGGTAGAGGCTTGAAGGTTGGACCTCACCAGGGACTACCCTCTTCTACCCAGTATTTCCTGCTTCCTGTCCACATCAATGGTGGAGGTAAATTTTTTCTGCCGGAGGCAATTCCTGAAAGCATTTAACTACAAACACTCCTAGCAGCTGGGTCAATGAGCTGCAAAGTTTGGAAGGAAGAAACCACATGGCTATCAAAGCCTCCACTGCAACTTCTTATGCAGTTCAGTTGTTCCTTCACAAAGTATTTACTGAACAAAACCTGTTTACTAGACGTTTCTCTGTATACTAAGGATATAGCCTTTAATCAAAAGACAAAATTTCCTGACTCTTTGCAGTTTATATTCTAATGAATAAGAGAAATAACCATATGCAGGGGATACAGCATTTGTTACATGCCAAGCCTCATTATTTCACACATTTAAAATAGCTACATAGATATTAGTAGATATTATGTATCTACACATTTAAACTTAACAAAGAACATATGAGTTAAGAACTAATATGATCTCTTATATATTTTTTCCAGTTAAACATTGTTTCTTTGAAAACTTAACTAATTCATTAATCATAATGATTTTACATTTGCAAAAACATGTGTAAGGTCAATGGTGATATTTAGGCCTAAAATCTCCATGGAAGTTTATCTGTAATCTAAAGGAATATATTACCTGACTGTTATTCCTGGTAATACTAGCTCATATATTCATGACCCAATAGCTTTTGACAAAAATATTTTCATGTGAAGTTTATATTTAAAGAAAATTCATTACAATATGATATCAATAAATCTATTGATTCTCTTTTTTCATGACTCATGCTCACTACTTTGACAATATTTTGATATTCTATTATGTACAAATGGAGAGTATCTAAAGAGAATAATATGAACCCCACTGTAAAGAAATTTACAGTGAACTTTTTTGGAGGATATATCATTTGAGTTAGAAGGTTGTACACAGAGCCTAGAAATCACTTCTTTGGAAAAGAGAGAACTTGGGTCTTTATTCCACAAATCAAGCCATAAATAATTGATAGAATAACAATAATTACACAAGTTTTAGCAATTTAAGAAACACTCTAGTTCAATTTTTCACTTCCAAGAGGGACTGCTATTTGAACATGATAAAAGTATCACTGATTAATGAAACTGTATTCCCTTTGCTATATTCCTGAGCATGTTCTAATAAGGGTGATCCACCAATATTTCTGAATATAATTTATTTGATTATTTTATTATGGACATCTATCTCCTGGGGTTTTATTAATTTTGTTTCTTTTCACAGACAGATATTAGAGATGATTTAAGACATGTAAAACTGAATTCAACTAGTTCATGCAGTGCACTCTGAATTTCTTTCTCTCAAAAGACTTTGAATTTAGAGAAATGCTGAAATTATTTCTTAATATGTAATACTGCCATGTCCTTTGATAATGCTGGGTATGGACTGAGTTAGTAATTAATACAACAATTTATGTTACAGATTGCAATGAGTGTATAGTGTATGTAAATAATTTAGTAGAAATAATTGTATGTTGTTATTAAAATAATACTGGCACAATGATTAATCTCAAAACAAATTGAAAAAATAAATAGTTGCAGTCCAATATAGAACTTTGACACCGTGAAATAAACATCCAGACACATGAAAACAATTAACTGTGTAATTCTTCAGTATTATTATCGAGATTGATGGTATACTCAGGACAATTGCTTATCAATAAACACCTGATTATGTCTCTTGAATCAGGAATCGGGCTATATAAAATTGTTCATGGAGTCATTTAACGTAAGAACTGAACAGTCTGTAAGAATATTTATCCTATTTAATATTATAGTATGTACTAGAAATGTTTAAAAATGTGTTATTGGAATATGGTGTCATAAATATAAATCTCCATTTACAAATTAATGGTGTCTACATATAGGATGAAATCTAATCAGACATTGCTTTGGAAAACATTACATAAAAAATCATATTTTAAAAATGACTAAAACCAAGTAATCAGCAATAAGCCATCTTTATGAGAATAATTTTAGTAAGTTTAGAAACCAATAAATTACAAATATAATTCAGAATTTGTCTTCTTTTTGGAAAATTAAGATAATAAAATGAGTGTGAAGTCTTAAATAAAGAACAAACATCTAATCTATATTCTAGTTTTAAAAATGTCAATATCTGAAATGTTTCATAATTTTATAAATATTAAAGTTATATATATCTTTATCACTAAAGAAAATAAAACATATGCAACACTTAATTCATTTAAAACCAATATAAGATTAACTTTTGTTCTCTTTTAAAACATATGTGAACCTTTAAATGCCATAAGTTTAGAAATGCCCATTTTTACTGAATAATGTCACAGTTTGCAACATAACCATACTTTTTCCTGCCAAAATGTTGTTTAAATATAATTAGTATGAATTTCAAAAGTGTGCAGAAACTTTAACAAGTATAATGTAATCAAGATTTGAAATGCTTAGCTAAAGCTGACCTTTAAATATGTATTCTAATCAATAATGAAATTTTATTTAGCACCCTGAAATAGTACTCTGAATGACATTATAGAGTAGTAAGATAGAGTGCACCTGAACAAATAAACTTTCAAGCATGGTAATACATTTTAAAAATTATAATGTCAATGCAGAGAAGAATATAAAATATGCATGTAAAATATATTTTTGATAAAATATTAGATTTTAGTTGTGACTTAGAATTGAGTTCAATTAAAGTCAATATTTTAAATATATAGTTCTTTTTAACAAATAGTAATGTTAAAGTTACATTAGGAAGACCCAATTCAAAATGTGAGGTTTCAAAATCACAGTTCTACTTTTAATATTTAACTAAATATGAAAAGTATAATTTCAATGGTGGAACAAACTGGGGAGAAAATTAATGTTTTGTTTGTTAGCTTCAATAATGTCACCACGTTTTTGGGTGCAGATAATATAAAAAACCTAGCAATAAATATGATCAACTATAATTTCATTCTCTTGAGATAATCCCCTTTAATATATACATTTGTCGATATGTGTATTTCAATTATATGCTGTTCACATTAGGCCATTGGATTGGTTGTTAGAAATACTATTATTTCCTGAACAATACTGTTTTAGCCTAGTTCCCATGGAGATGGCTTCCGATAAGATGCAATGTAATTCCCTCCCCATTGTTCAGACATCATGACACAGTTGAGATTCAGTTATTCCAGGCAGTGCTGATGTTTATACGTGTTTTTCAGAATTAGGTTGCACTTCCAACAATTCAAAATTTTCTGCTGAACTTTTACCTGTTTCTGCAACCATTTTTTAAAAAGAAGCACTGTGCTACATTAAAATATCTTTTATATTTCTAATACTCCTTTGTTTCTTTGGAGGAGATACAAAATTATCACGTCTCGACATTTTGCGGCACTATGAGTCCAAAATATTCCACCAAATAAAAACTAAGACAGAAAGACAGTTAATAGAGAAATGACAGCCACAAGATACATGTCATGGTGAAATCAAGAGAGCACTCTAGAGTATTTATTCACTGACCGAGAGCAATTACAGTATGCAGAGTTAATATCATTCAATGAATGAGAACATACAGTGGAAAATACCAGGCTGATTCTCTTTAGTTAATAGTGCATGACAGCACTCACAGCATGATACAGACAATATTGAACTCTCTCTCTCTCTCTCTCTATATATATATATATATATAGTTGAACTATATATTATTCAATATTGAACTATATATATAATTAAATTGAAGATATATTTTAGGTAGAAATGGATTCGGACTAAATTGGTAATGATAGGGAAAATATTAAATAGGAAACATATGAATATATGTATATATAGGTATACATTGTACATACTGTTTTAAATATTTCACTTTCATTTATTATTTTTTCATATTCTTAATTATGCCCTCAATATATCATGTGATAATTTGCTTATTATCTTGTTGCATTGATATGCCATATTAATCTTGTGAAGTCTCTGTTAATAAGCATTTATCGTTTCCAATTTTTCAGTATTATAAAACAGTGAAATGCAAGCATGCATCTCCAGATTTTTTAAACTGTTTTATTAACTTAGAATATTCAAAATAAAAAACTTCATACATTACGGAGTCTAGGTGAATGAATTATCACATAGTCAACATACTGAGGTAGTTACTCTCTAGATCAATAAACTTATTACTCCCCATCCTCCTGCCAAAGATACACACTCTTTTAATTTTTAACTTTATGTTATAGTTTTGTTTATTTTTAAACCCTGACATAAGTATAATCACACAGCATAATTTTTATATCTTGCTTCTGTTGCTTAATAATACATTTTGGAATTTTTTTTTTCCTGTTGCATGTAGCCATAGTTAATTCATTTTCATTGCTATATAGTGTTCAATTGTAGGACTTTACCAAATACTGTTCTACTTTATTTTACTGAATTGGGTGATTTCAATTTGGAACTATTTTGAATACTACTGCTTGACCTCTTTTGTACATGTCTTTGGGGCCACAAAATGTGTTGAATAAATATTGAGAGAAATAATAGATGTTAGAATTTACATAAGATCAACTTCAACAGGTAATTATCAATGTTTATCCAAAATGTTTGTACCAATTTTCATCCCATTATAACTGTAGGAAATTATTGATTTTTCCATAAATTTAACAGCACTTGATACTTCTGGGCTATTTAATTTTAGTCATTCTGATTGGTGAATATTAATATTTTATTTGTGATTTTAAATTGCATTTCCTTAATGATTGCAGATACTGAGTAACTTTTCCAATATTAATTCACTTTTTGTAAATTGTCGTTTGTGAAATGTTCTTGCCTTTTGAATATTTTGCTCATGGATTGCTTGAAAATATTTTTTTTCCTTGATTTGCCTTTCCCCTCTCTATTTAATTTGTATGAATGTTTTTATTTCTGAGCTTTCAGAGCAAATATGGATATGAATAAACTATGTAAATATATTTTTGTAAATATATTTTACATTTGGTGAACAGAAAGTCTTAATATTACCGTCATGCAAGTTTATCAACCTTTTCCTTAATGATATGTGCTTTTTACTTCTGTGAGGGAAATCTTTGCCAACTTAAGGGAGTGAGATAGTTTCTCACGTTACTTCCTGGAAATCATATTGTTTCATCTTTAATGTTTACCCTTACAATTAACTTGCAATTGATTTTGGGGGATTATGAAGGGATGCCATGGGAGAACATCAGGAGTTCAATTTATCCTCTCAGGAACCTATTTCAAATGACAAAATCCCTCAAGAATGAAACACCAGTCGATTATGTCCTTTTGCTGATCTTTCCACAGTGATTCTCTTCACATTGTTAGCTCTTTTGAAGTATAAGTATTTTTGAGGTTTTCCTTTATGTTTTATATAATCTAATTTTTCTCTAGAAAATTTGGTCTAATTATATATCTGCTATTACTAGAAGGAAACTTTGTATTTTGTTTTTAATACTTTTTTTGTGTGTTTTTTGTTTTTGGATAGAGCCTTGCTTTGTCACCAGGCTGGAGTGCAGTGGTGTGATCTCTTGGCTCTTTGCAACCTCCACCTCTCGGGTTCATGGCATTCTTCTGCCTCAGTCTCCCGAGTAGCTGGGACTACAGCCCCGCACCACCACGCCTGGCTAATTTTTGTATTTTCAGTAGAGACAGGGTTTCACCATGTTAGTCAGGGTGATCTCGATCTCTTGACCTTGTGATCTGCCTGCTCCAACCTCTCAAAGTGCTGGGATTACAGGTGAGAGTGATCACGCCTGGCCTTTTTAAATACTTTTTAAATCAACTTTGGATTTATTGGGTATGTTTTAATTCTTTGATTGATTGTTTTCTTATCAAAGCAAGTTTTCAGGATTCCTTTTTCTCTTTTTATGATGATCTTTTCTAGTTTCAAATTTTAATAACTCTCAGCTTGTATTGAGATAAATAGGAAATTTTTTAATGTTTTGTTTTTGTTACAATTTTCTTTTAATTTTTGCAAATATTCTCATTCGAATTTCTTTTTTCCTGACTCTTTAAGCCTCAATTTAACAATGTCAGGTATCTAGATTCTTGGTTATTTCATTCTTGTAGAGGAAGTGATATGTTACTTATTTGTTAAAATTATGTGAGTTCTCTAAGAAGTGATGAGCATGTCTATTTAACTGTCTTATCTTAAGATTAAGGAAAAACATACATTTATTTTATTCCAAAACTAGAATGCCAAAACACATTGGGAATATGTTGGCATAAACTATCTCATAGAAGAAACCTTGACAGAGAGTTGAACCTTGGGCCAAAAACTTAATTCTTATCGTTTCTTGGGGCAAGACCTTCTTTCTCTTCTTTCCAGAAACACCAGCATTGGAAGCCAGTGGGGGAAAAAAATGTTTGTTTTCTCTCATTCATCACCAATATTGTGTTGTTCAAAAGGGATTGAATGGAGAGGCCTCCATCCACTCCACCAACATTTTATCACTTTGTTTATGTTGTGCTATGCAGGAGTAACTGAGAGTATGCACCCCCTCACTCCACTCTTTCAGTTATACCTTCATTTCTGACTCCTGGAGTTTTGCACTCAAGGGAATTAATTAGGTTTTGCTGAATACATATTTATTTTCCCTCTCAGTATGTTTTTACTTCTTAATCAACAAATTATGGTGAGTTGCCTCTTCCTTTAGTCTGCCTTCACACACTGCTTTGCAGAAATGCCTTGAGATTTTTCATATGTGAATGTTTTTATTTCTGAGCTTTCAGAGCAAATATGGATATGAATAAACTATGTAAATATATTTTTGTAAAAATCCTGAAGTCTGAACAATAAATACATAGCTTTGTTTCCAACAATTATATTTCATTTGGTTCAAAGCCTGCTAAACTCCTTTAGAAATTAGACTCTGCTGAGAATTTATATTGTTTATTTTTTTATAATCTTCTAAAACAAAAAAGAACATGATGATGGGATTTTTTTAAAGTTACCATTATATACTAAACTCACATTGTGCTACAGTGCTATACACATAGGAAATGTTAACATAATTAAGAATTTTAAATTAGCAAAATTTAAATAGGATTCCACTGAAGGAAAAACATGAAAAAAATACACATAGATAATATGTAATACAAGGTTAATACAAATGTCACATAGATTTATAAAAATATTTTTCCATACAAAAGACTGAGTGGGAGAGAGATTGATTGCCACTAGCAGTAGCAATGGAAGGAAGAGCTTAGGAAGGGCTTTTGGTAGAAAAAACTGTTTGATCACTGCTACTGCGATGCAAAAGTGCACAGCACATATGTTGGAAAATACCTAATGCAAAGGGTATCCACAAGAGACAAAAAGCATGAGTAGAAACAAATATGTTAAACTGATTTGGGAAAGGGGCCAAGCTTGAAAGACATGCTTTATATTGGTAGCATGTCTTGATTGATTGATATTACATGGCAGAATTGTCATGATATGGCAAAAGAATTGATATTGCATGACAGAAAGGGGAATTATTGGAGGATTTCAATGGAGGAGAGTGAGTTATCAGTGTGTGTGTGTGTATGTGCGTGTCTGTGTGTGTAATTCTGGTTACAGTGTGGAGGGTAGAAAACCATATACTTTCTAAATTTTTAAGCTTTATTTTTATTTTTGCTACAAATAGATGCCTTGAAAACCTGGAACTTTCTTAGTCACTGTCCTACACTCAGTCCCCAGCATGATGTCTTTTTCATTGTCACTTTAGTGCAGATATATTCGTTGTCTTCAGAGAGAAACTTCAGACAAATTTAACTTAATAGTTTATCTGAGCAATTCATGAGACAAGCAGCAGTCAAACCAGAAGAGGTTCAGAGAGGTCTCCTAGTAGGCAGTGAGTATTTATAGACAGAGCACTGAAATAATGTATAGAAATAGCTTTATTGATTGCAGCTAAGTGTTTGTCCTATTTGGACATGGTCTAATCAGTTGAAAGCCTGTGGTGGGCTGAAGTTCAATTGCTTATGATTGAATGAGAACTGACGGTCTGTAATTTAGAAATATGACCCTAGTTAGGTTCAGTTTGTCTATGTACTAAGTAAGGCTGTAGTTTATTATGTAAGATCTTGAAGTATGGAGATAGTCTTAGGCCAATGGCTTCCTGCTTATTTAATTTAACAGGTGAGATAATGAATAAAATAATTGGATGGATGAAGACAATTAAGAGACAAGACAATTACATTTATGTCAGAAAAACTTAGGTCTCTGGTCCTTGGGAGTGAATACAATTAAAGACTTTGAGAATGAATATGAGAAATAAAATGAATAAATATTTCAGAGGTAAAATTAGCAGAAATTGGTGACCAACTGGTAACTTTTTATTCATTATTTTATATGTTCAAGGCTGACATTTAGTTTTCTAGTCTGGGTAAAATTAAGATAGCTGTATCTCCTTTCTCTTTGTTTCTCCTGATAACATTCTTAATCCTTATCCAATACCAACTTGAATAATGGTGATGCTACCAATATAAAATGAACACAAATAGAAGTATATTTCCAGTGCAAGAAAATAATTTGTCTTGATAAGAATATATTGAATTGACTAACCCGCAACATATCTGCTTGGAGATTCCTCTCCAGGTGTTGAAAAGAAATAAAGGGCAACTTTAAATTGAGGATCAAACCTCATGGGATAATTAATTGAATTTGCAGGAATAGAGTATTGAGGAGAGAAAGAATATTGAAGAAGAGTGGGTACAGATCTCATTCATTTATTAATATAGTTACAAATTTTCTAATGGAATATAACTGCATTATGTCTAACACTGAATAAGTAGCTGGATATTCAAAGGTTATTAAGTACCAGTCCTTACCCTCTTTTTTTTTTTTTTTTTTTTTTGAGATGGAGTCTCACTCTGTCGCCCGGGCTGGAGTGCAGTGGCCGGATCTCAGCTCACTGCAAGCTCCGCCTCCCGGGTTCACGCCATTCTCCTGCCTCAGCCTCCCGAGTAGCTGGGACTACAGGCTCCCACCACCTCGACCGGCTAATTTTTTGTATTTTTTTAGTAGAGACGGGGTTTCACAGTGTTAGCCAGGATGGTCTCGATCTCCTGACCTCGTGATCGGCCTGTCTCGGCCTCCCAAAGTGCTGGGATTACAGGCTTGAGCCACCGTGCCCGGCCCTTACCCTCTTTTATGTGTATTATGATAAACATACTTAATAGAAAATAAAATAACCTGTCATAGTCATAATTCAAGTGTATTATTTATCTAATGAAATAATCTGCTTTGCAAATTCAAGAAATCTTTCTATAGAAATTCGTTGGCAAACATTTTTTAAAGAACAAAGTAGTAAATATTTTTCATTTGTATACCATGTAGTCTGTCACAACTACTTGACTGTCAATGTAGCATCAAAGCAGCCAGAAACAATAGGTTAAAAAAAATGAATGGTTGTATTCCAATAAGACACTGTTTACAAAAACAAGGCAATGAGATGGATTTTGCCAGCAAGTCTTAGTTTGGCAGCCCCTAGTGCAGAAATTGATGACTGGGCTGCATCTGGAAGAATGACTAAGAGTTTCCCAAGCATAAAATGTTAAGTTCAGGTATAGTACTCTTTTTTTTTTTTTTTTTGTCTCCTGTTATAGTAATTTCCATGTAAGAAGAGTTATTATTTATTTATTGATCCGCTGTCAATGAAAATAAAAATGTATTTCCCATAATAGATACTCAACAAATATTTGTTAAATTATTTTACCATTGAGATCGGTCTTTGTACCAGGCAGTCAATAGTATTTGCAAGAGATTCCAACGATCTTACTTTTTAAAATTTATGCAATAATAGGTGTTAAATGTTATCAAATATCTCCTTTATCTCTCCTGAGAAAATAATTTATTTTATCTTATAAAGCTCTAAGGTGAACCACTCTTACATTCCTCAGATTAATTCCTCTTAAGCATGTGCGGAGGTTTAAAAAAAATACAACCACTTTGTCACTACTATCATCAAAATGTGAAGTCTATGCTCCAGTGCTTGAATATGGAAGGATTGGAATTACTTTGACAAGTAACAGTAGAATTGGCATTTTAAAATTTCCAAGGGTAGTTCATAAAATGGCATGTAGCTTCTGCTTTGGCATCAGGGACACTAGTATTTCAGTTCCTGAACTATGATATGAGAAGGTCAAGCACACTGAGCTTACTTTGTAAGACAGGCCATGTGAAGGACTTCCAATTGAGTGTTTCAGCAATGTTGCTTGTGACGGTCAGCATCAATGGTCAACCATATACGTTAAGTCATCTTGTATGGCCAGTACACTTGGGACTTCAGGTGACAACAGCCCTATGTTGCACTTCAGCTCTAACCACAGGGGAGACAAATGGATATTGCCCAATTAAGCCTTTCCTGAAATTTTGCTCCACAAAATGAAGAAAAAAATTAAGTTCATGCTTTAAGCCGCTAAGTTTTGTTGTAATAAGTTTTACAGCAATAGTAACTTAGTGATAATTATATATTATCTTTCAACATCCTGTCGTGTTTGGTTTGAGCTGAACTAAAAAAAAGTATGTATTTATGTTTTAATTTTACCAATTTTGCTATCAGAGTTGTATAGAAACATTTGGACATTTTATGTCTTAAATCTTCTGTAATTCTAATACTTTAAAGTTTTGAAAGGACTTACAATAAAACCATATGGATATAGATCTTTGTAAGAGGGTATAGAGTACATATGATTAAAATATTAATTTGTATGCTAGGCAACACACTAAAATCTTTACACAAATTATTTTTTTAATTCATGCAACAAAAAACAACATTATAAGGTAGTGTTATCATGCCAATTTTAAAGATGTTGGAACTATGGCATAACAATTGGCCACGGACACATAGGGAGTACAAAAACCCCAAAATTCTGATTTCAATGAACATGACTCTAGATAGTATACATAGGTGTTCAATTTATTTGATGATTATTGTCAATTCAGTACAGTTAAATCTTGTATATATATTACTCATGTGAGTTTCCCCAAAACATGGTTTACACCAGCTAGACATAAACTTTCTTTATAGATATAAAATATGCCCATTTCCTTTAAGTTCACTTAAAGAGATATTTCTATTTTTAATTTATTAGGTTTGACATATATTTGCATATCACATCATTATTTTATATAATAAATCCCTGTATCATCTTATATATATATATAAATAATATAAATTTATATATAATTAAAGGTATTTATTTATAATAAAATAAGTTTTATATATTTCTAATAAAATAACTTGCACATGTTTTACATATATGTGTGTATGTGTGCATGTGTGTGTATAGCTTTTCCACTCTCCCAGATAGAGGTTTGAATCTTCTCTCTCCACAAATCTAATTCAACTTTTACTACCCTCATGCTCTGCTGAAAAGCTTGATTCATTTTGGGGGGAGAAATGAAGAGAGCAATTGACTGTTTTTATCATGGTAAGAACGCATAAAATAAATCTAACTTCTTAACAATCTTTTCAGTGCACAGCATTGTTAACTACAGGCTCAATGTTGTAGAGCAGATCTCTAGAACTTATTCATCTTGTATAACAGAAACTTTATGCCAGTTCAACAGCAACTCAACTCCCATTTTCCCCTACCCCCATCCCCTGGCAACACCATTCTAGTCTCTGTTTCTACGAGTTTGACTAATTTAGATTCTTCATATAAGTAGGAATACGTAGTATTTCTCCTACTATGTCTGACATATTTTACTTAGCATAATGTGTTTCATATTCATCCATGTTGTCTCATATGGCAAGATGACCTTATTTTAAAAGCTGAATAACATTTTATTGTATAAAATGAATGTGGTGATTCCTGTGTGATGCGAGAAGTGAAGGTTTTTAAAGACATATATATATATAAAAGGTGTTTCTTGGAGTGCTATTGAACTGCATGTTGATAATAATGTAATTTTAGTGAATGTATGTGGTGACAGATCTCTCAGGCTTATACTAAAATGCTTAAAGTGCTTAAATACATGTATTTCTAAGAGTGCAAAAAAATCTATTATATATATGCACCACATTTTCTTTATCTATTCAAGCATTGATTGACAGTTGGGTTTTTTTTCATACCAGAGTTATTATTAATAATGAAAGAATTATTAAAAATATGAAAATGCATATATACAAAATCATATATAATATTATAATTCTAAGAGTACAAAAAATTCATTTATATATATATATATTTATATACCATATTTTCTTTGTCCATTCGTCCATTGATAGACAGTTGGGTTGTGTTTTTTTTTATGCCAAGGATATTTATGAATAATGCTGAAAAGAATATGGCAGTGCAGATGTCTTTTCAAGATCCTGATTTTAATTATTTTGGCTATACACCCAAAAGTGGGATTACTTCATCATATGGTAGTTCTATTTTTAATTTTTTTAGAAACTTCCATACCATTTTCAATAGCAGTTGTACTACTTTACATTCCCAGCAACAGTGTAGAAGTTTTTTCCATTTTTCTCCATTCTTGCCAACAGACAGAACACACATATATTACATACGTATGTGTATAAATACATATATATGTAACAGCCATCTTAGCAGAAGCATGATGGTATCTCATTATGATTTTGACTTTAATTTTCCTTAAAATTAGAGAAGTTGAATTTTTTTTTAAATAGGTGTAGTGATTTTAAAATTTTATCTTATTTTATATTCAGCAGTATATATGAAGGTTTGTTACACATGTAGTCATTGTTTAGCTTTTACTTGTAAGTGACAACATGCAATGTTTGATTTTCAGTTTCTGAGTTACTTCTCTTAGGATAATGGACTCCTTGCTGTGGAAAGGGCATAATTTTATATTTTTTTATGGCTGCATAATATTCCATTATGTATATATGCCTTATTTTCTTTATCTAATAAACCATTGATGGACACTTGATTCTAAGACTTTGCAATAGTGCAAAAAATGACTTTGTAAATAGTGCTGCAATAAACATATGGGTGCAAGTGTATTTTTAGTAAATAATTTATTTCCCTTTAGGTAGATACCCAGTAGTGGGGTTGCTGGGTTGAATGGTAGTTCTATTTTTAGTTCTTTAGGAAATCTCCATACTATTCTCTACAGGAGTTGAACTAATTTATATTCCTACCAACATTGTATAAGCATTCCTTTTTTTCACATCTTCACCAAGATATATTGAATAACTTTTTATATACTTGTTGTAAATCTGTCTTTTTTTGAGAAATGTCTATTCAAGTCCTTTGTCAATGTTTTAATTATGATTTTTTTTGAGTTGTAAAAGTTCCATATATATTTGGATATTAACCTGTTCTCAGATACATGATTTGCAACCGTTTTCTCCCAGTCCATCGGCTGCCATTTAATTCTGTTGTTTCCTTTGCATGCATATGATTTTTAGTTTGATATGGCTCTGCTGGTCTATTTTTGCTTTTTTGCTGATGGTTTCAGAGTGAGATCCAAGAAAGCTTTACCTTGACCAATGTAATAAAATTGTTTCTCCTATATTTTCCTATAGGAATTTCAGTTGCAGGTCTTAGGTACAAATCTACAATTAATTTTCAGTTGATTTTTTCATGTGTAAGATAATGTTCTAATGTCATTCTTCTACATGTAGGTATCTAGTTTTTCCAAAACTGTTTGTTTTAGAAACAATTATTTCTCCGTTGTGTGTTCTTGGCACCTATGTGAAAGATCAGTTCACCATACATGGGTGAACATATATGACATGGGCTTTCTATTCTGTTCCATTGGTTTATATATCTTTTTCTATGCTAGTACTATAAGGTTGTATTTATTATAGCATTATAATATATATTTTGAAGTCATAAAGCCTGATGCCTCTAGCTTTTTTTTTTTCTGTCTCAAAATTGATTTGGCTGTTCAGGGTCTTTTGTGGTTCCATACGAATTTTAGGATTTTTTTCTATTTCTGAAAAAAAAGTCACTGGAATTTTACCAAAACATAGAAATGCAGCAAAAGCAATACTAAGAGAGAAGTTTATAGTGATAATTAACCCATAAATTATTTTAAAAGCATACATTAAAAAGGAAAGACAAATCTTAAATAAATAACTTAAGGTTAGCCCCAAGGAACAAGGAAAGGAAGAACCAGATTAGACCAAAGTTAGCAGGAAAGAAATAATAAATATTGCAGCAGATTTTTTTTTTTTTTTAAAGACAGAATATGGAAACAATGGAAAAAAATAAAAAAAGTAAGAGGTGGTTTTGAAAAGATATACAAAATTGACAAATACCCAGAGTAAGAAAGAGAGAGTAGACTCAAATGAATAAAATCAGAAAGAAAAGAGGGGACTTCATGACTAATACCACAGAAATATAAAAATTATGAAACAAAATTAATATTTATATGACAATAAACTAGATAGCCTAGAATTATTTATTTTTTACAAATATACAACCTAACAAGACTGATTCTTGAAGAAATAGAAAATTTTAACAGTACAATATAGAATAAGAAAATGAATCAGTAATAAAAACTCTCCCATCAAAGAAAATGCCAGAATCAAATGGTTTTCTGGTGAATTCTACCAAAAAATTAAATAATTAATACCAGTATTTCTCAAACTCTTTAATAATTGAGGATGAGGGAACACTTTCTTTTTTGCTTGTTTGTTTGTTTGTTTTGAGAGGGAGTCTGGCTGTGTCTCCCAGGCTGGAGTGCAGTGGCCGGATCTCGACTCACTGCAAGCTCCGCCTCCCGGGTTCACGCCATTCTCCTGCCTCCGCCTCCCGAGTAGCTGGGACTACAGGCACCTGCCACGTCGCCCAGCTAGTTTTTTGCATGTTTTAGTAGAGACGAGGTTTCACTGTGTTAGCCAGGATAGTCTCGATCTCCTGACCTCGTGATCCGCCCGTCTCGGCCTCCCACAGTGCTGGGATTACAGGCTTGAGCCACCGCGCCCGGCGAAGGAACACTTTCAAATTCACTTTTTGAAGCCAGAATTACTCTGATTCCAAAGCCAGACAAGGACACTATGAGATAAGAAAATTACAAGACAATATCCCTTATGCATATACAGTCAAAAATCCTGAATAAATACTAGCAAACCTAATTCAAAAGCATATTAAAAGGATCATACAGTATGACCATCTATGATTTATCCCAGGAATGTAAGGAAGATTCAACATACACAAATTAGTTAGCATAATACACCACATGAACAGAATGAACGGTAAAAATTATATGATTATCACAATAGATGCAGAAAAAGAATTTGACAAAATTCAACACTGTCTTATGATAAAAATTCGTAACAAAGTAGTTATAAAAGAAATGTATCTGGACATAATAAAAGCCATATATGAAAAATACACAGTTGGTATCACATTAAAGGTGAATATTTGAAATCATTAAGATTGAAAAGACGGTAAGGGAGTCCACTCTCACTATTCTTATTCATCATAGAATTAGGAGTCTAAAGCCAGAGCAATTAATCAAGAAAAATAAATAAAAGGCATTCAAATTGGAAAAGAAGAAATTAATTATCTCTCCAGGAGGACTGATATTGTATGTAAAGAACTCTGAATACTTCAATAAAAAAAACTATTAGAACTAAAAGAAAATTCCGTAAAGTTTCAGGAAACAAAATCAAACATAAAAAATTAGTTTTATTTCTGTACAGTAGTAATGAACTATTCACAGAGAAAATAAAGAAAAAATAATTATAAAAGCATGAGAAGAATAAAATATATAAGAATAAACCCAAACCAAGACAGCAAAAGACTTGTATGCTTAAAATTACATAACACTGATGAACAGAATTAAAGAAGACATAATTAAATGGAAAGGAATACTAACCTTATGCACTGGAAGAGTTAGCACTGTTAAAATGCCCATGTTACCCAAAGAGCTTGATTCTTATTTATGACTTCTAGCATTATATTTGCATAAATGCCAAAATATTATACTTCCTTCCTGTTTTTATGAACAAGCAATCCACACTCCTAAGAACATCTTTCTGTTTATCTACAAAAATTAACTCCTCTCTCCAGCCATTTTCCCATATCTCTTCTGTTAAACTAAATAAGAGTCTCTTCACTTCTTAATTCTTCATTTCAGCATGTAGCCATGATGCTACTCCTTTCAAGTTAAGAAACTCCTTTTTTGGCCACTTCTCTTTTTCTTTTTCTTTTGTCCATTTCTCCTCTTTCATTTACAGAAAAACTTAAAACATTGGTTTACACTTCTTGTATAAAATTCCTTTTCTTAGTTCTTTTTAAACCCATTTCAATCAAACTTTTACCCTACTGGTCCTTAGGAAGGTCAAAAATAGTCTCTATTTTTAAATACTATAGTCAATTCTCATCCTTAATTTTATTAACCTATCAATAGATGTACCAAAAAAAGAAAAAAAGAAAAAAAGAATCTCTCTCTCTTTTTTGTGACACTTTCTTTATCAGACCTAGGACACTATATACTCCTGGTTTTCTGCTTTCATCTTTATTTCTTTATGAGTGTCTTTTGCTGGATTATTTTGCTCTCTTCGACCTTTAAACTTTACAATGGCAGAAGGATGGCTTAATCCTTAATCTTCTATTTTTATAGCTATACAAATTGCCATGTGCATCTAGTCTCATTTTTTAAAATTATCATTCATACTCTTATTACTTAAAAATTTATATCTGCCTTTCCCACCATTCTCTTGAACTCCCAACTTAGATATTTAACTGTCAACTCAAAATGTCCCATTGATATCTCATTGGAATATTCAATGTATCATGACCTGAACATGGCTCCTATCATTTCCCATATTTGTTTCTCCAGGAGTCTTTCCCATTGCTGTAAATGGGAGGTCCATTCTTCTTCCTTGAGCCAAAACCTTGACATTATCCTTGTTTGTTTTGTTTTGTTTTGTTTTGAGATGGAGTCTCGCTCTGTCACCCAGGCTGGAGTTCAGTGGCGCGATCTAGGCTCACTGCAAGCTCCACCTCCCGGGTCACGCCATTCTCCTGCCTCAGCCTCCTGAATAGCTGGGACTACAGGCACCTGCCACCACGCCCGGCTAATTTTTTAAAATTTATTTTTATTTATTTATTTGTGTGTATGTGCATTTTTATTAGAGACTGAGTTTCACCGTGTTAGCCAGGATGGTCTCGATTTCCTGATCTCGTGAGCCGCCCGCCTCGGGCCTCCCAAAGTGCTGGGATTACAGGAGTGAGCCACCGTGCCCAGCCAACCTTGACGTCATTCTTAAATTATTTATCTCAAAACCAGTTCAATCTGTCAATAAAATCTTATTGAATGTACCTTCAAATTATAGGAAAAGTAGCTACAATGTCCCATTCAAGCCACCATCTTAGTTTGCTGGAATATTATAAGAGTTTTCTAACTGATCTTCCTGCTTTTTCTCTTGGTCGTGAATAGTCTATTTTTAACCATTAGCTAGAAAAAATTCTGTTAAAATGTTAAATATAAATCACAAAATATTATCCCTCTCTTCAGAGTCCTCAATCATGAAATGATCAATACCTTAAAAATGGTTTTTAAGAATCTATATGATCGGACTCCCTCTTTCCTCATCCCAACTCAAGCTATTTCGCTGACATAATTTTCTACTGCATTATTTATACTACAACTACAGTGGGCCCCTTACTATTTTTTGAACTGTTTTGGTAATTAATAGCTGCTATTCTTTTTGTCTGAAATGTTCTCCTTCCAGAATATCTCTCTCCCTCACTTCCTTAGTCTTTTAATCAATTACCCCATTAACAGTGAGTTATTTCTTATCTTCACTGCTTGGATTTACAATTTTTCTAAACCTCTTGAATATTTTTTAGCTCATTCTCTAATGTACTTTTCTCTTTAGAATCTGTAAAATATTTCATTTATCTTGATGTTAGTTTATTTCTCCTTATAAAATATAAGGTTTTTGAGGATAAAGTTTTGATGGCCTTGTGTTAAGCATTTTTCTAGAGCTTATTTTTTTTTTTCTCCTTAGAAAGAAAGAAACAAACCAATATTGCTTGAATGAACAGCTATGGTATTATTATCACAGCTTTATTTTTTATTTTATATCTGTTTTATGAAGCACTACTTCACACTTGCTGTATATTCACATGTCAACTATTCAGTTTATTGGTTTACTTTATTTTAATTTCTCTTTTTATACTAGCTTGTCTTCTTTTTAATATTTATTTACCTGATACTTATTTTATTGGATTGCTCATTATTTTATTCTGAGATACTATGTTGTTGATGAGGGCTGGCTCTTGGAATGCTCTAATACAATTTTATTTTTCTTTGACTTCTGGAAGACAATATAGAATTCTATGTCCAAATTTTTTATCTTAATAACAAAGTTTAGGTTACAAAAATAAAATGTGTTCTGATGAGGAGGTAGCATTAGGTGACCTTTGCTTTAAGGCTCATCATGAACCTTCCTTCTTCTTCTGCAAACTTCTTGTTCCTCTGGAAGACGTAATTTACCAGAGTGCTGCCTGCATTTCTCTCCAGTAGAAATGTGCCTCCTGGAAGTCTGCAGGTATAGATCTTGAGGTTATTGTAGAGGTTTACATTTTTAAATTTAGCTTGAAGAGAAACCTATGTACTGAGACTACATTCTAAAAGCCATTTTCAGTATTTTGATTATTTTCTTTCTTCACTTTCCTTTACTCCAGCTCCTTTTACTGTGATTGAAGGATGTTGTTCATGTGCTATTGAAGAGATTCACAATTACAGTGTCCTGATTTTGTTTACATGTTGTTACAAGCTTTTAAATTATTGGAATGAATATTAATCCTGATACAATTTTATTTTAAATTTTACAGAAATATACCCACATTTCTGTCCATTTTAAAATAGATTTTATTGTAGAGCAGTTGTAGAAACACAGTAAAATCTAGCAGAAGGTACAGAGATTTCCCGCTTATGTCCTGCAAACCCTCAACCCCACCCTGCCACATGTATAGCATTACCCATCATCAACATCTCCCAACAACATGATAGATTTCTTACAGTTGATGAACATACATTGACACGTCGTACAATCCATAGTTTATATTAGGGTTCAGTCTTAAACTGTTGTACATGCTATGGGTTTGCACAAATGTATAATGACATCTATCTATCATTTTAGTATCATGCAGTGTAGTTTCAGTGCCCTAACAATTCTCTGTGATTTGCCTGTTTATTCCTCGCTCCCAGTAACCCCTGGAAACCACTGATCTTTTTATTGTCTCCATAGACTCAGGTTTTCTAGAATGTCATATAGTTGGAATCATACAGTATGTAGCCTTTCAGACTGGCTTTTTTTAACCTAACAAGATATAAGTTTTCTCTATGTCTTTTTGTGGATTGGTAACTCATTTTTTTTTTTTAACAATGAAAAATATTCCACTTTCTGAACGTAATCCAGTGTATTTGTCTATATTTGTTTTGGCAATTATAAATAAAGTTTCTATAGACATTTGCATGCAGAATTTTTTTTGTGAAATTTTCACTACTTTAAAAATACTTTCTAACTTTACAGGACTGATTGATATTTCTTTGTGTATTTAGATTTTACTATAATTTTATTTAGATTTAATAAAAGTGGCTAGGCATGATTTGAGCTTATGTCTAAATAAGTTTTTGATTCCACGACTTTTAATTTGGATATTTGGGCTGTGATATCATGTATCAATAAGGGTCACACATGAAGAAAACTGAACTTAGAATGTGTATGTTTAAGGATTAGGTAAATGAAGAAATACCAGTGAGGGATGTGTAAAGTAAGAAACAAGATGCAAAAGTTTTACAGTCCGGGAGTTTCAAAACATAGGAGATATTTAACAATATGTTATATTACTTAGATAGAACCTAGAAGCTATCACAGTTGGCTTTAAGATTGCATTGTGATAATAGGAAATCTTGTTTGTTTTATCTGGCACTTTGTAGTAAGATAATAATAAAGAAAATAAAATATCTTTTTGAGTAGGTAATATAGATGCATTTTAAACTTAGGAAAATGTGTGTTATTACTGTTGCTGTTGTTGTTGTTTTTAAAGACTGAGGGAGGGGACTATAGACACTTGAAGACTGAGGACAGGGTGAAGAAAAATAAATGTAATCAAATCATGACATTGTAAACCTTGCATATATGAAATTTTTATTTTTCAAATGCACCTCAATAAAGTTTGAATAAAAAGGAAAAGAAGGAAGATTAAAGATTGAATATGCTATCAAAACCATAATTAAAACAGCTCATTTAGTAAAGTCTAGGGCACTTTTTTTTTCACAAAGATCTTTATGAAAAAAAAACGATAGGGTTGAGATTGTCCACAGTGAATGACTAGTATATGATATTGGAATTAAGAACAACGACCATTGGTTGAGAGTAAAAAGTGACAGTTGAATGAAATAATCTATATGATTCCCTACAACTCTAGGATTCTATGAGTAAGGGAATGTTTAGGTGCAGAAATAATATATTTTCAGCCCTGAAAAAAATGAATTGTAAAGGTCCAGAAAAAGTGCAAGAAGACTGATAAAAGAGGTTATTAGAGTTGTTCTGGTATAAGGGACTTATGTAGGATAGTGTCAAGGAAATGAAAGTTTAAAATATGTTGTCTGTCCAGTTACATTTTATTTTTGATCTCTTTTTCAATAACTTTTAATAACATTGTTCTTATAATCCAAGGCAAGATTAATTAATGTTATTTATCCCAAATTCTAATACCCTCCCTTATTTTATTTTGTCCTGACTAGATTTGATTCTACAATAGATAAATGCAACCACATTTTTTAACACTAATACCTGACTGATTGTATTCTTGTACATTTTAGTCTCCTGTCGCACTTCCACACCAAGTTTTGGCCCATTTTTTCAAGTCTTTTCTTCTCTGAATATATCCCAAATTACAGAACTCAGTTAGAAAATATCATAAACCAGGAGTTTAAGAACCACCCTGGGCAACATAGTGACACTTCATCTCTACAAAAAAAACCATATTCATATACATATACATATATATACACACACATATACATATACATATACATATACATATACACATACATATATATAGTCAGGTGGTGTGACATGCACCTGTAGTCGCAGCTACTCTAGAGTCTGCGGCAGAAGAGTCGCTGGAGCCCAAGAGATTGAGGTGGCAGTGAGCTGTGATTGCGCCCCTGCACTCCAGCCTGGGCAACAGAGAGACCCTGTCAAAAAATATATATATATTTATATATATATAGGCCGGGCTCAGTGACTCACGCCTGTAATCCCAAACATTTGGGAGGCCGAGACAGGTGGATTACGAGGACAAAAGTTTGAGACCCGCCGGGCCAACACAGTGAAACCCCATCTCTATTAAAAATACAAAAATGTAGCTGAACATGGTGGCGGGCACCTGTAATCCCAGCCACTTGGGAGGCTGAGGCAGTAGAATCACTTGAACCCAGGAGGAGCTTGTGATGAGCCAAGATCACGCCACTGCACTCCAGCCGGGGCCACAGTGACAGACTCTGTATAAATACATATATATATGTGTGTGTGTGTGTGTGTGTGTGTGTGTGTGTGTATGTATATGTATATGTATATGTATATGTATATGTATAGTACCCTTAAAAATTCAAAGATTCCAGTCATAATATGGCCATACAATTCTAGGTTTTCCTAGAAGTGGTAGGCAAATAATATTTCCTCCAAAGATGCCCAGGTCCTAATTCTCCTTATGAAAAAAGAAAAGATAACTCTGAGGGTACAGCCTCTACCCCGTAGGGAGGAGATAAAAACCACAGAGAGTTATGCACAGACCTTGAAACCTAATGTTGTTTTTCCGACTGAATATCGAAATTTGCCCCTTTCCCATCTGTTTTCTTCAGGAATATTTATAATTGGTATCCTATGCTTGTCCCACCATCATATTTTGGTAACAGGTAACTGGTTCTCTAGTTTCATGGGTCCATTGATAAGAGAAGATATTTATCCAACATGCATTATGTAACAGTCTCATCCATACAATATTTGATGATACAGACAATGAGATTTTTGTATTTTGAGCTGAGGCTGTAATGGGTTGAGACTTTGGGAATGTTAAGATTGGGTGAATGAATTTTGTGTTTGGGATGGACTTGAGTCTTTGGGGAAGAAGAGAATGAACTGTGATTAGCAGGCTTCCCCTCCACAACATATCTTTGTTCTAATCCCCAGAACCTGTGAATACATTATCTTAATGACAAAACGGACTTTATCGATGTGGTTAAATTGGAGATTTTGAGATGAGGAGATTATCCTCTAGCCTCTGGGCAGGCATGATCTATCTATTAACAGGAGGGTCCTCATAAAGGAATGAGGAGAGTAGGAGAGTCGGAATGAAATATGGTGATGGAAGCATCCATTAGATTAATGTGACCACAGAAAGGAAACCATAAATCTGTGAAAGAAGCAAGCTTCTTGATTCTCGGAAGGCAAATCTACCTAGAGACTCCAGAAGGAAGGTAGCTCTGTCAACATCTTGGTTTTAGCCTAGTGAGATACATTTTGAACTTCTGACTTCCAGAACCACAGCATAGTAAGTGTATATTCTTTGGGCTACTAAGTTCATGGTAATTGCGTATGGCATAAATGGGAAACTGAGACTAGACAAACTTCTCATCTATTCCTCAAAGGAGATATTTAAACCACCTGCTTTTTCTTCAAATGTTTACCTCCTTTCTTACCCTCAGCACAAAATTTGCATCCTACTTTGTACACACACACACACACACACACACACACACAGGAATTTGGTAAGAAAAACAGGTTTTAGAGCTAAAATGAGAGCTTTACTTTGGACACATTGTGTGACTGTCATCTGAGTATCATATTTACAGTAAGATATTGGGGTTGAGTAAGTTAACCTTAAAAGTAATCTAGTCCAAGTATCTCATGTTTTGTTTAATGTAAGAAGCGTAACCTATAAAAATTAAATGATTTGGCCTAGGTAGATATACATATAAGTGGTAAAATCAGGATTGGATTTTAAGTCATCTGACAATAATTACCTTCATTTATATGCTAATGACTCTGTATAAAATATATTTTCTTGGAATACCTCTAAAACTCCCAAAAGCAATGTAGTAACTTTGTTAATCATTTTAATTCCTAGCCTCAAATGATAGTTTAAAATTTTGTTCTGCATTGTTAGAACCTGCCATTCAAAAAAAATATTATGAATTTAATTCATTGAAAAATTCCTTATTATTTACTCTTTACACAAAAATTTTTGTCATTCCAATTTTAAAAAGCAGATAACTTATCAGTATGCACTACACACTGCCAACAATGAGGTTCACAACTTTTGCTCTTTTTCAACAACTATAATTTTCTATAATGATATTATACATTTTCTATTGTTTGAGTCTTTCATTATCAATAGGCAACTGAATATGCATCTCAGACTGCATAATAACAGCCACATGATCATTGTAATCTTTACTTGCACAATATTTATGTGTGACTTAAATGCCAACAATACTCTAGTCTTCCTAAACTCTATGTTATAAAGTTTATGCTTATATTTGTAAATAGCAACCAAACTGGTACTAAGAGACAACCACATTACAGCTAAAACTGTGTATCTAATTTCATCCTACCTCCTTGAAACAATCACATACACATAATTATGTGAATATTGAATTTACATCAGTAAAAATACTTCTGGAATAATTTTGGATAAAATATATAAATAAATAATATTAAAAGTAGATGGAATATAACTCATCTAATCATTTACTCTGAATGGTTCCAACATCATATATACTACTCTGCATTTTCATAATCCATTATGTTTTGACATTCTCATAGTGTCACAGCTACATACGCTATTGCGACATGGATGTCAGAGATACTTTAGTTACTAAAGAACAATTTTTATTCGTATTTGTTCAATGCCCCAAAACTATGTGTAATTAAACAATTGACCACTGCCTTTCTTGAACCCTTAGTCATTGATTATAAATTGATAAATAAATTTGTTACACTTGAATAGTAGGAATGTTAATACAAACGGACTTTTCAGACATCATAAAACAGATTATGTGTATATTTAAATATTATTAATGCTATTGAATTAAAACTATCAATATTAATGTTTTTAAAATATTAACTTTTTTGTTATTCATGATATCATGGCTTACTGTAATTGTGACATTCATAGTCTCTAAGGCTTAGGTAAATTTGTTATATGTTATTATTTTTTTCAGTAACTTGGATTCTTCTTTGAAGCCTGGACATTGTGACATGGTCCACATTGACTCAAATCTTAGGCAGAGGCCTCTAACATTTAAAAAATTTACTTCTTATGAAATGCAAACCTTAGGTAGTTGACTTAAATAAAGATTTTAATTTTACACAAAGTAGAATTTTCCAGAATTTAGGTGCATTGTAACATTTGTATAGTATGTGATACCTAGCATATAATCCTATCATGATTATATATAGATGATCTATTAGCATTTTAAAAAATGTATATGTTTCTCATTAGTATTTTATAATAATTAGGGCTATTATAATTAGAAAAGGTTTAATTTCCTATGAGATGAGAAATTGCATATGCATATTTAACTCTCATCTTTTGGGTTATTTGTCTAATTTGTCATTTAAATATGCTGTTACACCTTCTGTCTAATTTATTATTGTGTAATGTCCATCAACGTGAACCAGATGTTGGACTCTTCTTCCATCTTCTTATTTTATATGAGCAACTAATACTAATAATTCCTTTATATTAATTGTGTTGTTCTTGATGTTTGGAGGACTGCTTTAAATAACATAAGTTTTTCTTCACTCTTTTATGATCTGTACAAAGTAAGTGATTTATACCAATACTTCTAAGAAGATACACTTGAAAAACATAATAAAATATTAAACCCATAAACTACCGTGCTACTAATTAGAACTATAAAAATATAAATATTATATTACTATTTGTAGATAACTTTATTCATCACAATTAATAATCTTTATGTTTCCATTAATCATCACTATATACTTATGTAATTATCAAGATTGAGCTTATTGTGATAAATCCTTATTTTATTGTCGATGTGGTTGCTGTTTGCTCCAGATAAAATGATCATAGCTTCAACCATGGGTAAACCTTTGGCTAGCTTCTTTGTTGTTTTATGACTATTTTGCAATTAAAGCATAGTGATTAACAGCACAAACTCTAAAGGCAGACAGATAGAATTTCTATCCTATCCCTGCTAGCTCTGTAATCTTAGACAAGTTACTTAACCTCTCCATGGGTATCTATAAAATAAAGGAAATAATGGTTCCAACCTCACAATGTTATGATGAGAATTGAAGAAGTTAATACCTGTGAAGCAATTGAAACAGTTCTTACTAAACACTGTAATTAAACTTTTAATAATTAGTATTAAACTTTTAATAATTATTAGCTATCACTACTATAGTTTGTTGTTGCTATTATTATATTGTTTTATTATTAGACATAAAAGAGTATTCTAGAAATACCTTTATTTTCTATTTTAATATGTGGAACCAATACTTCTCCAAGCATTTTAGATTATTTTTAGTGTTAGTTTCTTATTAGATGCAGAAATCTAGCAGTAGCAGGGTGTAGGATGGCACAGAGTTTTGGTGGGCAAGAGTGCTGCTGTTGATGTTAAGCCAGGCTTTGAAAAGAAAATGTCTCTTATTTGGAGTTACGAGATTTCATTGACCTTTTCAGTGTAATTTTATGGCAATGTCCTCCAACATTTTAAGCAAGTTTATGGATATACAATTCATACCATATAATTCATTCATTTAAAGTATACAATTTAATGGATTTTAATATGCTAATAGAGTAGAGAAACCATCACTAAAGTCTATTTTAGAACATTTTCATCTCATCACAAATAAATTCTGTAATCAATAACAGTCACTCCCAAGCTGATCCCTCAAATCTGCCCATCCGGAGACAACAACAAATCTACTTTTTGTTTCTACAAATTTTCCTATTTTGGACATTTTATATGATACAATCATATAACATATGACTTATTTCACTCGACATAATGTTTGCACGAATTATCCATGTTGTAGCATGTATTATTGTTTTATTCCTGTTTATTTCAGAAAAAAATTTACTCTTTGGATATTCCAGTTTTTTACATCCTTTCATCACTTGATAGACATTTTGGTTGTCCACACTTGTTGGCTTTTATGAATAGTTCTGCTGTGAACATCCAGCATCTTGTTTGTAGTATCTACATTCGGAGCAGCACTAACTTAATAACAAAAATTTCCAAAAATTATCTTTATGAGTAATTCAAAAATCAAATGTAGCATTTAGAAGAATAAGAACATTTACTGAAATAAAACAAATGAGCTATCATGGAAGGACATTACCAAAAGAAGTGACAACTATAATAGAGAATGTCTTCAGTAGCTGAACAATTATGCAAAAAAAAAAAAAAAAAAGAAAAGAAAAAGAAAAAGAAAAAAGAAACAACCACCACCATTAGAGTATTTGGATAAGACAATTTGAGCTAAAGGTATATAGACAATTCACCATAGGTACCACTTGTAAAATCAGGGCAATAATAAAGGAATTTTGGAGTTCAAATTAATTATGTGTATGCATATAATTTATACTCATTGTTAGTATTTTGAGGAATATTTAATGGTTGTTTTTATTACAATTTATAACATCAAAAAATATAACAGAAACATGTCTAAAACATATACTTCTTGAAAAGGTATCTTACTACAGGGAGAATTCTTAAGCTCTGAATAAATAAATTGGGGTGGTTCATGTCATAACTGGGCATGTAGCAGCAATCTTGATATGGTTTGGCTGTGTCGTCACTGAAATCTCATTGTAATTCTCAGAATCCCAATGTGTCAAGGAAGAGACCTGGTGGGAGGTGATTAAATAATGGGGACTGTTACCTCCATGCTGTTCTTGTGATAGTGAGTGAGATCTAGTGGTTTTATAAGGCAGTTTTCCCTGCTCTTGCTCACACTCTCTCCTGCTGTTTTGTGAAGAAGGTGTCTATTTCCTCTTCTGCTATGATTGTAAGTTTCCTGAAGCCTTTGTAGCCATGTGGAACTGTAAATCAATTAAACTACTTTCCTTTATAAATTACCCAGTCTTGGGCACTTCTTTATAGCAGTGTGAGAATGAACTAATATAGGAAATTGGCACCATGGAGAGTGGGGTACAAATATAGAGATACCCAAAAATGTGGAAGTAATATTAGAAATCGGTAACAGGCAGTGGTTGGAACTGTTTGGAGGGCTCAAAAGAAGATAAAAAGATGTGGGAAGGTTTGGAACTTTTTAGAGACTTGTTGAGTGATTTTGACCAAAATGCTGATCATATATAGATAATGAAGTCCAAGCTGAGGTGGTATCAGATGGTGATGAGGAACGTCTAGAGAACTGGAGCAAAGGTCATGCTTGCTATGTTTTAGCAAAGGGACTGACAGCATTTTGTCCTTGGCCTAGAGATCTGTGGAACTTTTAACTTGAGAGAGATGATATGAAATTGGAACTTATGTTTAAAAGGGAAGTAGAGCATAAAAGTTTGAAAAATTTACAGCCTGATGAGGTGATAGAAAAGAAAAAAAAAAAAAATTCTGGAAAGAAATTCAAGCAAGATGCAGAAATGTATGTAAGTGACAAGAAGCCAAATGTTAATCATGAAGACGATGGGGAAAATATCTCCAGGGCATGCCAGAGATACTGGGGTCACACCCTCTCATCACAGGCCTGGAGGCTTAGGAGGGAAAAATGAGGAGGGAAAAATGGTTTTATGGGCCAGTCCCAGGGACCCCGTTCAGTACAGTTTCAAGACTTGGTGCCCTGTGTCCCAGCTACTTCAGCTCCAGCCATGGCTAAAAGGGGTGAAGGTACCATTCAAGCTATTCCTTCAGAGGATACAAACCCCAAGCCTTGGAAGCTTTCACATGGCATTAGGCCTGTTAGTACACAGGAAACATTAATTGAAGTTTGGGAACCTCTGCATGGATTTCAGAGGATGTACAAAAATACCTGCATGTCCAGGCAGAAATTTGTTGTGGGGGTGGAGACCTCATGGAGAACCTCCTCTAGGAAATGTGTGGTTGGAGACCCCACACAGAGTCCCTACTGGGGCACTGCTTAGTGGAGCTGTAAGAAGAGGGCCACTGTCCTCCAAATCCCAGAATGGTAGATCCACTGACAGCTTGAACTGTGCACCTGGAAAAGCCGCATACACTCAACACCAGCCAGTGAAGGTAGTGAAGAGAGGGGCTGTACCCTGCAAACCCACAGGCACAGAGCAGGCCAAGATCATGGAGCCCACCCTTTGCATCAACCTGACCTGGATATGAGACATGGAGTCAAAGAAGATAATTTTGGAGCTTTAATATTTAATAACTGCCTTGATGGATTTCAGACTTGCATGGTGCTGTAATCCCTTTGTTCTGACCAATTTCTCCCATTTGGAAAGGGAGCATTTATCCAATTCCTGTACCGCCATTGTATCTTGGAAGTAACTAACATGTTTTTTATTTTATAGGCTCCTGGCAGAAGGGACTTACCTTGTTTCAGATGTACTTTGGACTGGACTTTTGGGTTAATACTGGAATGTGTTAAGACTTTGGGGGACTGTTGGAAAAGCATGATTGTGTTTTGAAATGTGAGAATATGAGATTTGGGAGGGAAAAGGTGTAGAATGATATGGGTTGGCTGTGTCCCTACCCAAATCTCATCTTGAATTTTAATCTGCATAATTCCCACATGTCTAGGAAGAAATCTGGTGGAAAGTGATTGGATCATGAGATGATTCTCCCATGCTGTTCTTCTGATAGTAAGTGAATATAAAACCACAAGTTCTGGTTGTTTTGTAAGGCACTTTTTCCTGTTCTTGCTCACACTCTCTCCTGCCACCGTGTGAAGGTGCCTGCTTCCCCTTCTGCCATAATTGTAAGTTTCCTTAGGCCTCCCTAGCAAAGCAGAACTATGAGTCAATGAAACCTCTTTCCTTTGTAAATTACCTAGTCTCAGACAGTTATTTATAGCGATGTGAGAATGGACTAATACAAATGGCAAGATGAATAAAATGATGGTATTTTATATTTGTAACTTCCATAGGAAGCAACTATCTACTTAGCATTTACCGTCAAGTTTGAAGAGACTGCTTTGTGAGCTAAATGTCAAAATGTCTCCTAAAAATATTTTAGTAATATTTTAAAAATAGTATCAAAGTATAGCAAGCTATGTAACATTATAATCTCACACTATTTTTTGTTAGTCTAAAGGAAGTGTATTCTCTTTAATGCATAGTTGAATAAAAATTATGTCAATACATGATTATAACTAAAGCAGAGAAATATAGATGCTATTCACATATTTTGTATTTCTGTTCAGTTTTTAACATATATTTATTATCTTTTTTTAGGTTAATAACCTTTCTGTTGAAATAATTCTCCATCCTACTTATTGTAGGAACTTTCTGTATTATTACATACTTATTTCACCTGGAGTTGAAATATGGATAGTGATCACATGTTCCTAAACAATTTACAAAATGAATTTTATACTTTACATTAAGGCATCATTTGTATCATTGTGTTTAGAATAACAATATTAAATATTGAATAACTTGGTCAACATTTTCGTGGTTTTAAGACATTTGGTTCTTTTTAAACTTTTCTACCTTTATTAGGCATACTTATTAGTACACCACATTTTAATTTGCAAATGCCAAATAACCATGGCTCATTATTACAGTTGAGAAAAGTGGCTTTTAAACAGAGCTTCAAGCACATGACAAGAAATTCATTCAAATTTTAAAATATTGTTGTTAACTTCTTTAACTGGTATGTTATCACCAATTTTTAATTGTATTTTACACTTAAACAACTATAAAGAATACCTCATTTTCCAAGTGAAGTTAGATCAGTACACCACAGTCTGTGTTTTAATTCTGATTTGTCAAAGATATGAAGCACATTTTGTAAGAATAAAAAAACCAACTTTGTACACATGCCTTACTAATATTCAAGTTTCATATCACATTTTGTCAACCAATGTGATTTTAATACCATTATTCTGCAATTTGCCATTATTGAGGAGTGATCATTTGAGAATTTTTGTCACCTAGTTGATATTGTTTTAGTTTTAGTCAATAGTGCCAGAAGCCTCTTTTTAGAGTGACAATATGTTACTATACAGTGGACATCTATAGTAGAATGAAGAATGGCTGAGACCACGGTAAAACAGCCTTATGTTGTTCATGAGGGAATGAGTTGAAATGGTAGTGTGAGCCTTGAGGGCAATGTTGTAGATATCAATTTTAAAGTATGTTCTGCTTGTAATAAATATTGACTGCATCATAGATTGGTCTTTTCACTCACAATTATTGAACTCTTGTCCTGGTAGTCATTATGTCATTTCTTAATTTACAAAAGATATTCATGAAAGAACATTAATTCTTTAAAAATTACTAGCATACCCATCCTTCCTACACAAATGCAGAATAAGTCAATCAATGACCAAAGCATTACCCATTAATCTCTCATTTCATCCTTCAATCTTGCCTATATTCATCTAAGTGGGATCTTTAGTTACCATCAGGAAATATTACCATAAGAAAATAAGAAGCACTTATTTCCTACAGTATGTGTCAAATATAGATGCCAGGATTGATAAATAGATTTATAAGCCATTTCATTTCAAGAATGCCTTACCATATTGATTAAGAACTATCTCCCAGTTTATAAGGCCAGAAAGCCAAACTTAAACTCTATGCTAGTGACTGAAAATAATTATTGTGTTTACTAAAGGATGGGAATTTGAAAGATTAAAAGAAGAAGAAGATAGGAACAACAACTAAAGTCTGATTTAGTGTAAGATTTTCTGACTTTAATTAAAATGAAGCAAACAGGATTATTAGGGAATGTATTATATGAATTAAAAAATACTTGAGAATAAGTTGACTCATATCCTATAATAAAAATCATAAGCATACTACTATATAAGGTGAGTATATTATGTTGTAACTATATATAAAATTTTCAGTTTGTCCTTACTAATTAACTGATAGCGGGATTTACCAGTGTGAGATAGTTCCAACAATCTGGATCCTTGTCTTTGTGTTTCATCTGGTGCCTGTCACACATTTCAACATTTACCCTAGATTGCCTGTCTAATTTTTGCTTTGGGATTCTAAGAAATTTGATTTTCAGCTTTAATCTTTTAAATATATCAAATTGCTATGGAATGTTAGTTTTTTGAAAAAAAATTCAATGAGTTAGGTAGCAATTTTGTTTTTAAATTTAATCAAAATCTACTAAATACAACAGAAATTACATCATTTTCAGCCACTTATACTCATGGCAAACATTTTGGATGCAAGGTTAAAAATATGTGAGGGGATGTATATATATATATGTATGTGTGTATATATAGACTTTGAATAGACAGGTAGATAGATAAATAGATAGATATATAAATAGAGAATATTAAAGCAAAGGATTTTGAAAGGAATGACTTAAAAGTTGTTACACATTTTTACATTTCTTAGCCAGGCGTTCTTAATTGGAAATGAAAGTGGGAGTGTACCTTAGAAATTTAGGTACAATATGTTAGTTTAGGTGAATTTCTTCAAATTATTCTTTTATGAATGCTTATTGTGAGGTTTATGAGTCAATGAGTGAGCCAAAGAAGTGTGAAATCAGGTCACTATATATCTCAGCAGCACTGAGCTCAGCCAAATTTCACTGTCTTTCCAAAGTAAAAATATTATAAAAATAAAATTTAACAATCTAAATTTGTGGGAATTTGTCTCTACAAAAAATATAAAATAGTCATATAAGAAATATTTTTGATTTTTTAAAAACATAGGGAAAAGAGTCACTTCCTTTCATGTCGTTTGATGTCTCACTAAAGCGTAATCCATAAATTGTGGTTTAAAAAACTATTTCTAGGCTAAGCAAAGTGGCTCACACCTATAATCCCAGTACTTTGGGAGGCCAAAGTGGGCAGATCACTTGAGGTCAGGAATTTGAGAACAGCCTGGCCAATATGGTGAAACCCTGTCTCTACTAAAAATAGAAAAAAATGAGCTAGGTGTGGTGGTGTGCGCCTGTAATCCCAACTACCCAGGAGGCTGAGGCACAAGAAATGCTTGAACCCTAGAGGTGGAGATTATAGTGAGTCGAGATCATGCCACTGTACTCCAGCCTAGGTGACAGAGCAAAACTCCAATTCAAAAAAAAAAAAAAGAAAGAAAGAAACAAAACAATTTCTAAAGAAAAAGAAGTTATTTATTTTCACCTACTTAGTTAGATTTTTTAAATTTAATACATACTTCTTTTCCTGTTTTTCTTTCAACATCTTGAAACTTAAAACTAAATTTTAGAATCAATTAAGTTTAGTAGCCTTAGCTTTTTATCTTTCCTGGAGTTGTTTTTCCATAAATTCTTGTACTTCGTATCTGTTTTAAGTTTCTAGCATAGTATTATTTTTTATTTTATTATTATGCTTTAAACATTGTTTTAGAAATGAGAATGGCAACAATTAATTTGATAAGGTATTAACAGGTTATTAATTAAAATGCAGGATCCATAGCTGAACTCTCAAGTGCTTTTTTAGGAAGGCTTCATAAAATATTAAAATGTACCATGAGAGCTGTATTTCTACACTTGGGCTACTTACATATGCCTTATTGTTGGCTCAAACATGGGGTGTGTACATGTGGCTTTTGTTTGTTTGTATATTTTGTTTGTATAATTTTTTTGCTAAGAATAATTATGTGGAATACAAACATGAAGGAAAACCCATTATGTATACTCCATTTTTTCTTACAGTAGTTTTCAAAGATAAATTTGTCATTGAATCTGCTTTGGATTTGGGCTTCTGTATAATATTTGATTTGAAAAAAGATTATTGTGACAACTATTTAGTTTTTTAATGTCTAATTTTTATGGGTACATAGTAGGTGAATATATTTAATATAGGAGGTTTGACAAAGGCATAAGGTGTGCAATAATCACATCAGGGTAATTGAGGAATCCATCACCTTAAGCCTTTATCATTTGTTTTTGTTAAGAACATGCCATTTCCACTCTTTTAATCATTTTAAAATATGCAATACGTTACTGTTGACTGCATTCATCCTGCGGTACAATCAAATACTAGGCCTTATTTATTCTAACTAATTGTATTTTTGCACCTATTAACCATTCCCAATATTTTCCCTCCTCCCCACTGCTCTTCCCAACCTCTGATCACTACTGTTTTACTCTCTTTCTCCACACATTCAATTATTTTAATTTTTAGCTCCCACATATGAGAACGTGAACTTTCTCTTTCCAAACTCAACTTATTTCACTTAACGTAATCATTTCTAGTTCCATCACTGTCGTTGCAGATAACAGGATCTCATTCTTTATGGCTCAGTCTAATGGAATCATGTTCCACTGTGAATATGTATTACATTTTATATCCACTCATCTGTTGTTAGATACTTAGGTTGATTCCAAACACTGGCTATTGTGAATAGTGATGCAATATACACAGGAGTGGGGATATCTCTCTAATATACTCTTTTCCTTTTTATTGAATATACACATGGCAGTAGGACTGCTGAAGCATATGGTAGTTCTATTTTTTTAATTTTTATTCTGTTCTCCATAGTGCTTTACTAATTTACACTTCCACCAACCACGTTTGAAGATTCTACTTTCTCCATATCCTTGCAGCCTTTGTTATTGCCTGTCTTTTGGATAAAAGCCATTTTAACTGAGGTGAGATAATATCTCTATCTCATTGTGGTTTTGATATACATTTCCCTGATGATTAATGACAATGAGCATTAGTTCGTATATCTGTTGGCCATGTGTATGCTTGTGACTAAAATTTTGAAACATTTCTGATTTACTACCTTTGGTATAAAATCTTAATTGTACCACTTATTATGTATGTTACTAATATATATCATAGGACTGACTTCTCTAAATTTTTGTTTCCTTACCTTAAAGGTAGGTATAGTAATGCCTGCCCCATTTCCTCTAGGATCTGATGGAAAGAAAAAGCTGGTGAACTTCAGATGATTATGTAAAATAGTAGTGAAAATAACAAATGAAAATGGAATATCCAGACTTATTATGATTACTAATAATACTAAATATGTATTTTTCAAACGTTAAGGGATAGTTTTGTATTTCAAGGTTCTGAGATTTTTGAGCATTGCCTGTTCATTGTATCTAATATTTTTATGTTGCAATTTTTTTGAGTTCAAACTTAACTGTTAATTTATCTGAACAGAATAGATTGTCTTTACACAGAAATATCTTCATGTCCTTGTAAAAATATTCTTTTTCTGTACCGTAAGATGACTTTTTAGCTATCATTTTTTAAGATATTGTGACTAAATTTTGAATGAATTCTGATGGTAGCTGCAAGAAAGTTTAAAAAAATAAAAATATTTTTAGTTTTGTTTACTAAAATATTCTTAGAAATCATTGGGTATCCAAATAAAAACAGACATGCATGCATATATGGTCATGTGTATTCCTTTGAATCAGATTAAGAAAAAAAAGCTCATTATTAAGTATACAATAATTAAAATTCAGAATTTTTTTTAAAAAACTTCTTTTTGTGAAGTTATATGCTACTACAGGATAGACATCAGGTCTTTCTCTATGAAAAACCACGTAGTTCTGTTATTTATCCTAGTAGAGTATCAGTAATATTTATATTTAAATTCACTGAGGAAAGGTAATGTTTGTAAAGGGAGATTATATATGAATATTTGTGTAAATTTCTGTAATTTTGCCTACTAATAGACAAGCTGTGGAAAAACTAATGGTTTATTTCTGCCACTAAGAGATAATTTTTAAAAATATATATTATTTGGCAGGAATATGTGCTAGTCCCAAATAGCAGAAGAGGGTATGTATTAGAAATGAGTTTATTTACTATCCACAGAAAACGTTTCTACTATGTGATTTTGTCTATTGAAGTGTTCTATAAGAAGTGCATATTTGGATAATATGTGTGACTAAGAGTTAATCATATATTCTAATGCAAAATATAAACCATCAAATATAATATAAAATACATTATAAAATAAAGGCTTAGTGACAATATGATTTATTTAAATGACACCTTGGAACCTGATATTCTCTTAAACATGGAAAGCATTGTCTGCCTCATAATACATATATTTAGAAATTATATTGTTGTAACCACTAAAATGTTACTCATGAAATTACAGAGAAATTTAATTTCAAATTCAGATTTTCATGATTTTGTCCAGTAGACCTATGTAATCCTAAAGACACAAAAACAAGTTAAGACCACAAAAACAATGACTACAACCACAGCTTATTAGGCAAAATTGTCATGTCAATTCTTTCTAGAGTATTCCATCCTCATGCCGTGACTCAATAGATCTCTTAGGTCTAATTCAAAAAGAGAAAATTCAAACAAGCTGAAGTTTCTTGATTCTCGAATTGCTTTCTGGATTTGTTTTCAGAATAAAGCACTCACAAAGCATTATGTTCAAATATTTTCAGTGATGTTAACTGGTAATTATTATTGCTGGGTAAATAGCTGAACAAATGTTAGTATTTTTAATTTTAAGTGGACAACTCCAAGAAGAAGAGACCAAGAATTTTTCAGGCCTGGCATGGTGGCTAACGCCTGTAATCCCAGCACTTTGGGAGGCCGAAGCAGGTGGATCACCTGAGGTCAGGCATTAGAGACCAGCCTGGCCAACATGGCAAAACCCCCTCTCTACTCAAAATACAAAAATTAGCTAGGCATGGTGGCACATGCCTGCAATCCCAGCTACCTGGGAGGCTGAGACAGGAGAATCGCTTGAACCTGGGAGGTGTATGTTGCAGTGAGCCGAGATCATGCCACTGAACACCAGCCTGTGTAACAGAGTGAAATTCTGTCCTCCCCCACCCCAAAATAATAATTTTTCAGTGTTTTCTGAGTTAGAAAGAACAGCTATAGTGTTGTACTTTCTTTCTATAAAATAAGAATATCTGCCCTAAGTTGGAAAAATATAATTTAAAAAAATAAAGGCACTAAAAGTATTTTTGTAACAGACAGCATAAATTTATTATAATATTCCAGATGAAAATAAATTGAATAAGGCAAAGAAAACACAAACTCATCTGCTGTATGTTCCCCACATAAAGAAGACTCAATATACAATGATTAATACCATAAGACTCAATATAAAATAATTAAAACTAGTAAATCATCAGGCTGATTAACTGCATTAATCATGAACTAGTTTTAAATAGTGCAATAAATAAAATAAGTCTTTCCTAATTCCCAAATGAATTACACTGCAATTTCAAGAGCTTATCTTATACATTGATGGAGATTCACGTATATTAAGACTCTGAGACTTACAGGTCCAATGGGAAAATATATATTTATAGCAACAAAATAAACTCATCCAAAGATATTACATAAAGTAACATAAACAAAATGCATACATATCTAAGATTTTATTTTGTAGCATAGTCACTAGTCACTAAAAAAAAGTATTTAAAGTATTGCTTTTATGCTAAAATTATATTTCTAGTGGTTCCTATTATTGCCATAGGCTTACAGATGGAAAAACAGATAGTAGCTCATTTATATGCAACCTATTATGTACCTTTTCCCTAATTTTTTCTCTATCAAGCACAACATAGAACACCATGGAATGGAAGAAAATGTTTCTAGTTTTCCTGCAGGATAGTCCACTTTGGTCTCACATGTATCGTCCCTAAATGATGTCTACTCAGAACCTCATTTGTTTTCTCTAGTAGTCTGTGATATATTATTAGAAGTCATTTGGGTAGATTTAAATCTGTACATACAAGAATAAGCACCAGGAAAACAAATGGAATGTTGATAAAACAATACCACAAATATGACCTTCATTCATTCATTCTAAAAATATTTATTTATAACTTTCCTTGGAGGAAAACAGCCAGATGAATAGCACAAAGACCACAGTTGCAGCTTAGAACACAATCTCAGGAGTGACAGTCATTAATCATATAAGGAAAATTGGCATATGACGCTAAGTGTAATAAATATATATATTTAAAAGCCACCGTCACTCATGCCTGTGATCCCAGCACATCGGGAGGCTGAGGTGGGCGGATCATTTGAGGTCAGGAGTTCGAGACCAGCCTGACCAACATGGTGAAACCCCATCTCTACTAAAAACCCAAAAAAATTAGCCAAGCATGGTGATGCATGCCTGGAGTACCAGCTACGCCAGATGCTGAGGCAGGAGAATCGCTTGATCCCAGGAGGCGGAGGTTGCAGTGAGCCAAGATTTCACCACTGCACTCCAGCCTGAAAAAAAGAAAAAAAAAAGTCACAATCCACTGTCTCGCAGTCGAGTCTTTGACTTGCGTTTGAATAGGAGTTGGAAAGAGGACAGAGGGAATAGCACATTCAAGATCCTGAGATAACAAGTAGCACAGAATGACTGAAACACTGGAAACACCTCAGTTTGTCTAGAAAAAATAAATATATATAAAGAGGAGTCTGCAGAGTTAGGCAGCGGGTGTGTCATGTAAGGCTCTGTGGGACTTTGGCCTTTGTTTTAAAAACCATGGAATGCTATTGACAGGAATTAAGCACATTGGGAGGTCGAAGACGACATGGTCAGATTTGCACTTTGAAAATACTGGTTTAGATGTGGGGGAAGGGACATTAGTCCATAGTTATTATCAGTTGTCTAGATGAGAGATGATATTAGTTTGACACATGTTAACTGAAAAAATAGTGCTGAACAGTGGATGGAATGTAGAGAAATTAAAGAATTAAAGAACTAAATCTTACAATTTTTTTTATAAGTTAACTATAAAACATTGTTTAGCAAGATATATCAAGAAGGATTTGATGTTTACCACAAGCAAATAAATTGGGCCACCTAAAGAGAAGACATGAAAGAAGACACAGTCAGGCAAGGAAAAATAATACATCTGTCTTTTATTTTCATATTAAATATGAGATGCCTGTAGTCATCTAATAAAAATTCAGATTGTCAACTAAATATACAGACTGTGAGGTAATAAAGTGTTGATTCTTGTTTATTTCTCTTTTGTGAAATATAAAGAGAAGTATTGACTCACTGGTCCCTCAAAAATCTATAAGCTACATCCCAATAATGTGAGGCATGTTCTTCTAATCACAGAGTGAAAAATCAGACATTTCGATTTGTTAAGGGACAGCAACTTCCTGAGATGTTTGTTTATTTTTGAGCATGTTACATGGTGGTTGGCATTTACTCTGGGTTTTCATAATTCATGTTGATTTTTAAAGTAGTGAGGAATCTGGTTAAAAAACCTACATGTTGTTTTTCAAGCTTGACCATAGGGGATTACAAAGGATTTACCTGGCAGTCCTCATGCGGAAAAGCTGCTCTCCTCACATCAGACATGGGGCACAGTATTGAGTATACTCCAGGCTTTGAAGCGAGTTGCAGTCAAGGACTGGGGCCCTTATGGCTAGTCATGAGCTTGTGCATATTTGCATTCATATTTGCATTCCTGGCCCAGAGGCCTTCATTCTATTGGCAGAGGTCTTCTTCAGGCACCTCTGCTAAGGCCTACTTATGGAGATTGGAGGGGGAAAACATGAAGACAATTTTCCCCACTGTGACTCAGTACCCAGTACCTCTCCTATCCCAGCGGTAACCCTAGCCTTTCATTCCACCCCAGGTTCCATAAAACTGATGGAGACTTTTCTCTGGGGCTTGCTGAATATTGAGATGACCCCTGTTTCTATACTGACCCATGTGACCCTCAACCAAAGTCAAGTTCCTTGGGGGGAAATAAAACAGGGAGGAATCAGCACTTTCTCCAGTTTTATCCTTTTGCTTACACCTTCATAGCAACGTATCAAAGGCTTCACTGTTACTTTTATTTTGGTTCCTTATAGCTTTAGTGGACTTCTCTGGTATCTGACAACTCGACCCTCTCTCTAGTTCAGCTGAGTTGCTTGCAAATAACTTACCTATACTTTTTACCGTAGTTTATGTCTTATAATCAGATTAAGTTAAATATGAATTTGTCACTCCATAGTACATAGAATCATAAATGGGAAGGAAAACACTCCAATATACAACCTATACTGAATTTTTAAAGCAACTGTTATATTTGGAAGACAGCCACATTTGGGGGCAATATATATTATTGTACATCAAAATTAAGGTCCTATATGTATATTAAAATTGACACTTAAGGAAAAGTATTTATGAATTATTTTATTGTAAAATTTATTTGGGCACCAAGTTTACTGTGCATTCCAGACGGAGCTTTATTCATTTTCAGGTAGTTGGTTGTCTAGTCAGTGAAATTTTATTTTACTTTTATGACTTAAGTCTTTTAAAGACATTTATTCTGAAAATTAGAGAATCACAGGAAAGCTTGTTGTTTAAAATGGATGATTGATCCTGGCTCATCATTTTCCTTGTCAACATTTGGCTTTTCCTCTCTGACTTCTTGAGAAATCTAATTTGTGTGCTGCATGGGATTGGTTCTATTACAATATTTTTACTGAGTTTCTCTTTTTCAGTATCATTTATCTTGTAGTTGTTATGATTGCAGTTTTCACTGATTTTTTTCCTCTTCTTTGTGTTCTGTTATTTATTTCCCCAAGGCAGTGAGTCATTCTGGAAGTGTTAGGTAATTTGTTTTGTTCAGCAGATTTCTTGCCATGCATGTACTGTGCATTTAGCCTCTTTCAACTCTCCTTCCAAATGTTGCTTTCTTCTAGTAATCACTTTCACCTGTTTCAGTTCATTGCATGACGTAGGCGGCCAAGATCTTTGTTCTGTTTTATTTATTGTTATGTTCCAAGTATACAGGAGAGTACTTGACACATACTATATGTTCAGTCAATACGTTTTGAGGTAATGAATTAAAGTAGGACTCGTCTTCGAATTTTCAATGTTGTCTTGTGAGGGGTGGTTTGTCAAGATTCTTACAATTACTTTAGTCCAAACTTTTAAATGTTTCCATTTGTACTACTGCCCATTGTAGTTTTCTAAATGCATTAAAGCTTTTTGTGCTTTTGTTATTAAATCATATGGAAGAAATTTCAATTATGATTTTAATTTTGAATTAAAGAGTTGAAATTAAAAACATAGTAGAATCAAATAGCCTTCCACATAATATCATGAAATATACAGAATAATTTCTAACATGGTTCATTGCTCCATAATTTTGTTCCTTCTCTAAGGCCTGATTATTTCAATAGAATTGGAAATCTCACACAAAATACCACTGCAATAGCAAAAACACACATTCATTTACAAAGGATCAACTAAACAAAATAGATTTTCTTTTAAAACTTGGCTAAAATGTGTAAATGTGTGAATTCATATATACATATAAGCAAAATATACTTTTTAAATACATTCTATAGTTTAGATAAATAGGATATATTTATATGCATATCCTAAAAAAGAAAGAGTTGCCTCTTTTTTAAAATATTTGTTGCTATAAACCAGGAGAAACATGGTTCTTTTCAGCTTTGTTTTTTGTTAAGTTGAAATGGCAGAACCAGATACACTCTATTTGAATTGCTATGTGTCAGTCTGGCCAGGGCTTAATCCTCTGTGCTCTATAGTTGGAACCAATTAATGGTTAGCCGTAAAGTTGTTTGTTGGGTAAATTGCCCTTGGCAATTGGTGGTACTTTCACAGGTTAGACACAAGAGACCTCAACTGCAAAGATTTGTTATAAAAATAGGGTAATCAGATTCCACGAGCACGTGATTATTTTAAAACCAAAAGAAATGATCAAAATGTTAATTCACAGGACTGATATTGGGTAGAGAGACACAGATGAAGAAAAATAAATAAGTAAATAAACTATATGGTGTGCTATATAATGATAAATACTCTGGAGAGAAATTTAAGGAATAGTTTGAGTTCCTGAGGTTGAAAGTGTGTGTTTGGACGAAAAGTTGATTCTTAAAAGAGTGGTCATTGAAAATTTTGATGTAAGGGTCCTTTCTGAGCAAAAAAAAAAAAAAAAGAAAATGAATGAATTATTCATGTACATTTATGTAAATACAATGTTATAAGCAGGGATGGCTAAATAATTTGTTGAGTGAGTGAAAAATGAAAGTTGGGGGACTCTTGATCAAAAGCAGGAAAGTAACTTCTTCCTTTCTCCCATATCTGTCTCAACTTGTCATGAATTTTTAAAATTCACTATTTAATTACAGAATTCTATGGGCATGAGATGCTTATTGGGCAAGTATAGACCCTCAGGGGTTACTGGGGGACAGCTTCATGACTTTGTGCACTTACTCTCCCTGTTTCTCCATCCAAGTCCCCAGTGGAAGCAAAGAGTTAACAGTGATTGCTGAGTGTGGGCAGGAAAGTGTATCACTGAGAATTTACTTGCAGGAGAAAGGGAGAAGGTAGATCTCATGTAAGCCAAGACCCCCAGCCCATAACATTGCTCCATTTTCCTACTGGACTTTTTAAAAAACACAAATTCAAAGATACAATTATTGGCAACTTCAATAGAGGGACTATAAATCATTAAACTAAAATTTGGTAGTCCTCTTTTAAATGTGGGTTTGTGTGGGATTGCCCTGGATACCGACCCATTAATCCATCTTTGGTTACAGAAACAGAAAATATCAAGTACAAAAGCCATGAACTGGGACTGTGCTAGAGTTTTCAGACCCACACAAACACAGTAAGCAAAATAGAGACTAGTAAGAAGAAACAAGTTAGAAATCTAAGACAGATTCAGATCGTTTAAGGCTTTATTGTAATTTTAAAGTTTTTGAATTTTATTTTCAGTGAAACAGACAGTGAGAAATGATGACATTTTGAACCAGGGTTGTAGTGGTGAGAAATGGTTTGCTTCTAGATATATTTTGAAAGTAGATACCACAGGTTTTCCTGAAAAAATTGCATGTGGCATATAAAAGAAAGAAGAGAGCCATGGATAATTCCAAGGTTTTTGTCTTCAGGAATATTAAAGTTAACATTCACATAGTTTAAGAAGATTGTAGTAGCAGGTTTTAGGGAATGTGAATCATGTGTTTGGTTTTAGACAGGTAAACATTTGAAACTTTTTAGGAATGCAAGTAGAGATAAATATTTGTTGAATTGATCATTCATCAGCTCTTGAACACGAGTCTGGAGATGAAGAGAAATGTCTGCATGGGAAATATAAAGTTGGGAGCCATCAGCATTATGCATAGATGCTATTTAAAGCTGTGCTTGAATGATTTTATCAGGAAAATAAGTAAATTTAGAGTAGAGATACAGGGATTGAACCCTGAGATACCCTAATAATAAATAGGAACCTGAGAAGACACAAGGAAGGATACTAAAAGGGCAAGTGAGATAGGTGGAATAAAATACAATATGGAAGCCAGCTGAAGAAAGTATTTCTAGAATAAAAGAGTAGCTAGCTGTGTCAAATACTACTGATAAATACTTCAAGGACTTATACTTGACCATCAGACATAGCAAAATGGATGATATTAATAAACTTAGCAAGAGCATTTTTCTGTGGAACAGTTAGAGGAAAGCACTAATGAGAGGCTCAGGAAAAAAAAAGAAAAAGGAAAATGAGAGAGAGTTGAGTTTAGACTACTTTATATAGAGAAGTTTTGTTGTGAACATAAACAGAATTGGGGAGTAGCTAGCAGAGAATGCTGGTCATATGATATGTTCCCATTTAGCAAATCTTAATGTTGAGTCATAACACCTGTGGGCAGAGGACACGCCTTACGCTTCTTACATATCATTTGGCTAATTACAAATAGCAACTTAAGTCAGATGTAGAGAATTGGGCCTATAGAGATGAAGATTGGCAAGTGAAGTTTCAGTTTCCCAATTGTTTAATTATATTGTCATAATTTTAATTGTATTTTATTCACTTATTAAAACTGTTTTCCAAATGGAGTTGGGTTTACGAGTATAATTTAATGTGTCACAGAAATTATAATTGTATATAGCAATGTGTAAACACCAATGATATTAGCCATGTTCTTATTAGTCTTTTGTAATGTGCTGTATTATAGAGATAATACATAAAATTATGTAGGTAATATCATTCAGCTGTGTAAATTAGCAAGGGGCAAGTGATGCTTTTATAAGCCACCCACCCTCCTCCAGGAAAATATCAACAATGAAGATTAAAAAAAAAAAGCCCTGAACTTTGTAGAAATCAAAGATTTCCAGCAGTAGTTGCCACCCAGATGCCAAGGCAATAGATCTGAACTGTTCCAATACAATAAAATATATAAAATAAGAATAGTCATACTAGATATAGATCATAGATATGATTATATATGAATATAATCGTTAGTTTGTAGCAATTATTCTTTATTTCAATATTATAATAATCCTTACTCTACAATTATAACTTAGGAAAAACCAGGCCATACAGAGATAGGAGCTGAGGGGACATAGTGAGAAGTGACCAGAAGACAAGTGTGAACCTTCTGTTATGCCCGGGCAGGGACACCAGAGGGCTCCTTGGTCTAGCAGTAACGCCAGCGTCTGGGTAGATGCCCATTACTAAGCGGACCGTGGTCTAGTGGCAGTGTCAGTGTCAAGCAAAAGCACGCGCTACTTAGCGGACTGGGAAAGGGAGTCTCCCTTTCCCCGGAGGAGTTCAGAGAAGACTCTACTCCTCCACTTCTTGTGGAGGGCCTGACATCAGTTAGGCCCATAGGCAGTTACCTGGAGGCCTAACCGTCTCCATCTCCCTGTGATGCTGTGCTTCAGTGGTCACTCTCCTAGTCCACCTTCATGTTCCATCCTGTACACCTGGCTCTGCCTTTTAGGTAACAGTAGCAAATTAGTGAAAGTACTAAAAGTCTCTGATACGCAGAAATAATGGAGTAAGCTGTCTCTCTCTCTCCAATCTTTCTCTCCACCTCTGCTGCCAAACAGGGAAGGGCCCCCTGTCCAGTGGACACGTGACTCACGTGACCTTGTCAATCATTGGAGATGACTCACACTCCTTACCCTGCCCCTTTGTCTTGTATCCAATAAATATCAGCACAGCCAGGCATTCGGGGCCACTACCGGTCTCCATGTCTTGGTGGTAGTGGTCCCCCGGGCCCCGCTGTTTTTTTCTTTTATCTCTTTGTCTTGTTTCTTTATTCCTACAATCTCTGGTCTCCGCACACAGGGAGAAAAACCCACTAACCCTGTGGGGCTGGACCCTACAAGTCTTGTGGTTCAAAATCTCTAGCTTTAGGACACAAAGAATACTGCAAAGAAAATTCCACCTAGGTGCTCAGTTAACCTGTGCCAAAATGGCAGGATATCTGATATGGTGAGCATAGAGGACAGGTTTTAGAGCAATATAATTGGACCGCAATGACTGCAAGAACCAATGCTTTTCATATTGTTTCAGTGTAGGTTTGGAGACTAAGAAACAATATTTTGCCACTGACATCAAAACCTATAATGTAGCAGACCAGAAAAAGGTTTGAACTGATATATAAACTGTAGAAAATTAATGGTTCATTTTAATCTGTTTGTGAAGAGTTTCCTCAAGCTACATTGAAGGTGACAGTTGAATGGTTCCATTTTACTAATGCTGAGTGTTAGAATACATTTATAGTTACAACAAATAGACAAGAATTAAGTCATACTAGCATATTCAAGTTACTTGTGTATCCTAGCAACACCAACTAATCTAGGTACTAATGATAAATAGCCAAACTATAAGGAACAAACCAGTTATTTTCTCTGTGTCTCAGTTTCCATATTTGAAAAATAATTGATAAGATTAGATAATTTCTAAAATGATTTTTACCTCATATTTTATAATTTGCAATATTCTCAAGATTTTGGACTTATGTAATGAAAGATATACTTTGAATAATAGAAGATGACTAGATTTGGTATATAACCCAATAAATTGGTAGGGCAAAGGAAGTGTTACAGAAAAATTTTTGAAATTTAAGGATTTGTAAAATGAGAGCAGATATAAGTAAAGAGAGGCAGACAGGCAGACAGACAAACACTAGTTATTCCAGAGAGCACTGTGGGGTCTGAAACTGGAAAATAAACAATTGTCAAAAGATCTAATACAAAAGAACTAAACCTAGAATCTACATTTGATCTAATTGTTTTATAGAGAATAAAGGGGACAAGGAAATGTATGGGCAGTAGGCAGCTACTTCCACAAATAATTGTAATGTTGAAGAACAATGAGGATTTCAAGTGAAAACAA
>NC_045436.1:151590585-151650848 GCF_002776525.5 Piliocolobus tephrosceles
GTTCATTACAAGTAAACGTACAGAATGTTATTCAAACCTGCCTAACTTATCCTTAATTAATAGACCAAAAAAGAAACCAAGGTGAGAAAAAGGGTGTGATTTATTATATATTCTGCTTATAGAGCTACCTGGCAAGGATATTTGGGAGGGATTTAAAACTCTTTTCCATCATGTTTCAACGAAGAGAGAAGCTTCTGGAGTAACACTTTATTTCCTCACTTAGTTTATTTCCTCACTTAGTTTTTACCTGAGAAGAAATTCTAACTGAAAAGTTTGGGAGAAAAACCAGGCATGTGTAACTCAGAGTAAGTCTTCCCAGCAAACGCCTGCATTTCCACCAGTTCTTAGCCACTTTTACACTTAACAGTACAGGTACTGTCTTTGTGGCTAGACTTAAAATTAAGCATTTGCCTTTGCCTGAATAACTGAAGTTTGCAATATTTATGAAAACTAAGGCTTAATTATAAAAAAATTATTAATAAAGAAAACAATATTTTTACTTCTATTTGCCTAACTTCCGTAATTATCTCTCTTTTGTTCTAATACTGGGCAGAGAAAACGTTGCAGCAGCCCTGCAAAAACAGCAGCCCAGCAAAAACCTCAAAAACCTCAAGATGTGCCTTCCTCTTTCTTGATTCACGATCTAGTGTGGAGTGAGTTCTTCTGGACTAATAACTTCAATGGGCCCAATGAGTGTCAAGTTCCCACGAAGATCTCTGTAGGTTTCGTTTCAAAGAAGAAAATGCATACTTAACCCTGTTTTTAACCAACTTTTAATCCCACTCAGTGGGCTCACTTGTACATTGCTTTCTCCCTCGGCTCATCAGCATGAAACAAAACAGAAGCAGTAGCGAAAGGACATCTAAAATATCACTGTTACTTGTCTGACCTTCTTGTTATCTCAGTCATCTATGATCTTTCTTCACCTAGTATTAATAAACCTTAATTTCTGCTTCAATCGCAGTGGCCCAAGGAATTATAATAGACCCAGCCTGAGGATGCTTGTTTTTAAAGGGGCAGTTTGTGATAAAAATGTATTACAGAGGGGTGTATAACTTAGTTTGGGAGTGTCAAAGGAAGATTCTTTAATGATAATAATACATAAATGAAGGCCTAATTTATAAAGAAGAAATATAAGAGTTGTTTTTCCAGAAAGAAATGATGAAGCGGAGTCAAGAGATGGTATGATCAAGGAACATAGAGAAGTCTACAATAGCCAAAGTCCCAAGAAATACAAGAAACATGGCACAACGTGAGGCTTGAGAGGTTATAAAGCAAATGCTGGCTCACAATGTAGAAGATGAGAGGTGTAGTTGCTGGTGAAAGTTGCAAATGTGTTTGAAATCACTCTTGATTTAGTGGGAAAAAGGTTAATAGATAAACCATTATAAATACACTTTGAAGGACAGGTACAATTTCTAAAAATATCTATACCCTTTTCTTCTTGGTTTCCAGTGCTTTGTAATTTTAAATAAGCTTCTTTGTCTAGATTGATAGCATATCCTCATCTATAAAACGCTGATCTGTGACAGAGACTTCTAATCTTTAAATAATGAGTTTTAGTGCCCCATGAATCTAATTCGAAAGGTGTTATAGCATTGCAACACAGTACAGTATTATGATCTAGTTTAAAATATTCAGTATCATTATGCCTTTAAAACATTCTTAAGAATTAGGTTGATTATACATGAGCATTTTCTGAGTGAGTCTAAGAATGTAAATGATTGCTTGGATGGTTAACTGTAGCTTGAATTATTTCAGCAAAGATGGACCAAAAGAGAGTGATGAAAAGTTTAAAATTTATCAGCCTCCATAGGCAGCTGTCAGTTCAGTTTATATTCTTTGGATAATGGAGATTTGAAGAGAATTATGTTGCTTTAACATTCCAAACTGATTTGGAATATTTTCACAACTTCTCCATTATTCTGAACATATAGTGCAACCCTCTCTAGAATTCACGAGTTGTCACCTTTATATTTCCAATCAGAAAGGAACTGCAGAGTAGCATAGTCCTACATCATGGAAATACTTGAATTTCATTTCCCTAAAGGACAAACGTTTCACCAATTGAATAAGACAAATAATGAGATTCTGGTTTTTAATGTACATATGCATGTAATTTGTATTGCCTTATGAGTGTCTTTCAAATGGACTCTGATCCTTATTGCTAACAAGGTTGCATGCTTTCATTTAATAAATACAATGATAAATATATAGCCAACGACATCACCAGTCTTATTTCCTCATTTTTCAGTCTTTTCTGTTCATGAAGACAAAGTTTTGCATTATGCTCTGCATTAAAGTGAATTATAGTACATCTTTCAGAATTAGCATATAGTCTTCATTTTTGGGTCTTAGTATCAAAATATAAATGCCTCAGAGACTTTTCTTGAACCAGTACCTTCTATCTTCCATTGTTATTTCCTTGTACCCACAAATAAATCCTTGTGCTGAAATAAAATTGGCACAAGCTAAGAAATAATTATTTTATTCTTATCTTCACCAAAAAAATACCATTTACAATTACTTATATACTAAAATACATGTTATTATTTTTCAAAGTGGCAACTTTGGCAAGGATTTGTAACTTGCATAACCTAATCATTTGCAACTTGCATATCCTAATCATCTTAATTGAGTATTAATATGTATACTGATTGATGTCCTCAAGTAACTATTCCACAGCTTGTTTTTTTTTTTTTTTTTTTTTTTTTAAGAACAAGCCAGGGAACAGACTAACTTCACTGTGTGATACAATATCTCTCTAGATTAGTAACAGAGATTAGTCATCACTAATATGTGGGCTATAATAACACTTGTGATCGTTATCGTTCATCTATTAGCCCCCACAGCCCACTTCTGGATGCCAGTAAATATAGCTCTAGCCATTAAAGTCAACACTCAACTTTCTCTTCCCACACATCTGTGATCCATGCCTCCCAGATTTTTCTCCTGATGCTGCTTAATAGAATGCATGTGCCTTTTCAGCACATACCTACAAAAGTGCTTTAGTGACAAAATGCTTTCAACCAGGATTACTGTTTTGCAGAAAGGACACAAAGAGAAGATCTTTTAAATATGAAAAATAGGTCACTTCTCTTTCCAGATCACCTCAGTGGTCCCATGAGAAATGCCACATGAGCACATTTGTTGTTCTGCTAAAATTACCTTTCTGCTATAATTAGGTAGTTCTCCTCAGTTTTCCTGAATACTCTACATGTACTCCCACCTACAGAATGTAGCTTTGACTGAATGCTCCATTCTTAACAAGTTTGAATGAACTCCTTGTAATGTCTCCCAGCTCAACTCTTTATTTAAGACCTAACTTAGAAATTAGTATTTTATAGACGTTTAAAAAAATTCTCTCACACAATTTTGCTTTACTGACATTTACGAGTCATTTGAGTATTTATCACAAATTATTATATGCTATTCATTTTGGAGTATTTACTCACTTGTTTGGAGTTTGCTAATTGGTTTGCATGATTAGTCCATGGGTGTTTTGAAAATGAAAACAAGCCAAGTTTATAACTGTTCAGTACTTTAATATTTCAGTTAGTTACACTTGACTCATTTAAGTGTTCAGTATTTGATCAGGTCATAATGGTTTAAGGTTTCTAAACAATACTAACAGAAGAACCACATGGCTTGTGAGGGTTAGTGTTTTGAGAAGCATTCATTTACATTTGCAGCCTCAGATATAATTTATCTAAGCAATGTTGAAGTAAGCCATTGTGGTTTCTTTTTATATGTAGAGAAAGGTGCAAATAGTGATTAATGCTCTTTATGTGGTTCAGTCCATATTTACAAAGTCACTGGTCAGAAGCCTTTCCAGAGATAAATATTAATTTTGAAAACATGTTGAGCCTGTAAATAGTGTTATTTTCCTATGGTTGACTTATGTACATTTTTTTCTTAGAAATGCATAAAACACACACAGGGGTATGCACTATATATAATGATTAATTATTGCATAGTTTCTCTAACAGCAATAAAATTCAGAGAGTTTACACACAAAAAAACAGTACTATATTTAGAGAAAAACAGTGACTTTGTTTAAATGTTATAAAACAGGAGGAACTATGAATTTGACATTTTCTGTCTTACTGGATTTAACCCATTTATGCCTGAGGTTGCAATTTTTTGAATTTTTGCAATCAGACCTTGGCGATGACCTTGAACAGTAGGATATAAGTAACTCCCACATGCTTAGCATTCCAATAATGGAACACTAGACTAAATGGAAGACTCTTTCTTTTTAGTAATATCTGACAACGGAAAGTCAGAAATTAAAATGTTTGCCTTAAAAGGAACCTTAGAAGTCACTTACATCATATGCAACCTTTAATTTGTGATGCATGTAGTATCAGAAAGTGACAGAATGCATAACAGAGTATTAACCTTGTAGGAGCAAAAGGGAATGTTCCCCTTTGCCCTCTGAAGGATCCCTGAAATTCAGCTGGCAAAAGGTAGATTAATTGCAGAAAAGGCATTACATTTATTTAAAATGTATCCACAGGAGCCTTCAAAATCAAGACCTAAAGATACAGAGGAAATTGGCCATTTTTTGCTTAGCTTCAACAAAGTATGGAAAACCAAGCAGAAATATGACTGGACAAAGTAAGTATGGTATAATGTTAATAGACTGAGTTGGGAAACCCAGCAAAGCCTGGGTGTCTACATTCTTCTTGACCTCTCTAAGCACTTCCTTCTGGGTGTGAGGCAAGGTCGTCTCTGGAATGGGAATCTTATGAACTATGGTCAAACAAGATTGGTCAGATAATTTGTTTATGGTCACTTTTGAGGCAGAAATTGGATGGAAAGTTGGAGTGAAATTTTTAGGCTTTATGGCTGGTTTTGGGATAAAAGGGCTCCAATTTCTATGACCCACACTGGGGAAGAGGGAATCCAGATTCTATGGCTGGCCCCTAGAAAGAATGGAACTGGAAAACAGGGCACAGAGGTCAGAGAAAATTTTGCTTCTGAGGCTTTCATTTGGGGGTATTGTTTTCTGAGTCTCAACATCTTTCAAATGACTAGGGAGGCAATGATAGAAAAAGTAAAGATAAAAATCTCGCGTGATACCCCAAATGAAGGCAGAATAAAGGGTTGGCAATTAAGGAAAACATCAACATAGCATAATGCAAGGAAAGAAAAACAATAGAAGTTTTTTATGGAACTGTACACACAATAATAAATATTGTCAAAAATAGAATATACTGAAATAAAAATCAACAAGAGGTTTGTGACAGAGTACGTAAAATACCTGCAACTCTATTGCATTTCATGAAAGTTTCCATTTGATTTTGCAATTCAAATATTTGTATGATCATGCACAAACACACACACACACACTACAGCAAACTTTGTAGAAAAAAATCGGAGACTGCTGTTGTTAATTTTGTATTGCAAGTTGGCATAGAAGTAATGACAATTTAAAATTAAAATGGGAGATCTGAATGGATGCATTTTGAAATCATAACTTTATTTGGAAAAGATTTAGGACATATATACACATATATATGTCCTAAATCTTATATATATGTATGATTTATATAATATAATATATAAATCATAACTTTGTAAATAACATAATATATGATCATAACTTTTAAGAAAGCTTGACAGCACACCAGTAAGGAATTTGGTAAAGATTTACAACATACCTACATACATGTATGTCCTAATCTTATATATATATGTATATAATCTCCACACACACAAGTGGTTTTTTCTTAAGCTTAAATATAAACTAAGTATACATACCCTTCTCTGGAGAAAGAAAATAATTCAATTTTTCTGGAGAAATATAATAGGGTAAAAGTGAACATAAACATACATTACATAATCAGATTTAAATCTTTTTCAGCTTTTATGAACAGCAGTCTGAGCTTGGAGCTTGGAGGAATATTCCAGTAGACAATGCTTGAAGGAAGCTGTTTTCTTAATTGACACCAGATGGCACTATGGAACTTTTCCATTTCTTTAAGAGGGCAAGCAGAAATAAAAGAGATGAAGTACAGTGAAAAACTATTCTTGAGTAAATGTGTCTCTCATTTCTCTTTCATAAGGTCAACTGGCATTATTGTTTAATACACAACACAGAAATATGCCAGTCTAACTTACTTCTTTACAACTCTATAAAGTATAGGTAAATGTATAAACAGGAATCAGTTTCCCTGAGAATTCCAGAAAGCCCCAAGTTTAACTCATTTTCTGGAAAGTAATTTACTATCTTACACATTTTATGCCCACTTTACAGACCTTGTAGAAAGTCTTCAGCATGCTATGATCACTAACAATTTATTAGTGCACACTTTCCTAGTCCCATGTTTATATAACTCAACTTGCTCTAACTTAGTTACTTACTAATTTTCAGGTTTAATCAGTATATTTCAGTTATCACTTCCTTCCTACATACAAAGGATATAGAGACAAATTGAGACCTCTTAAAGTTTATTTTTACTACTAATTCCATTTCTTTCTCAAATCTATACATACCATATTTTTTAAGGCATAGTTGTCAAGTTATGTTGCCCAGACTGGCCTTGAACGCCTAAACTCATGCAGTCCTCCCACCTCAGCCTCTCGAGTAGCCAAGACCACAGACACCTGCCACTACACCTAGTTCATATTATTTTTTTAAATAAATGTTTAGATTTTATGCTTTTAATTTTTTTCTATAGTGAAGGTGATGTGAATATACAGTATTTGGCTTTCAATTATTTTGGAGAAAGCCCTCCAATTTATGATATTTTACAAATAATAAAACAAGATTCTTATTTTTTTAAAGTACAGTTTTCTTCTGTTCTGATTCCCCTTTTTTGTTTTACAGCTTCTCTTTGGTGCCTTTTTTCAAAAAGAAATATCTCAGGGCATAGTGGTACAAAAATCCATTTAGAGTGCTATGCCATGCATTTAGATATTAATATTTAATTAGAAACATTAATTCTGTGCAAAAGCCAAATAATATACAACATTTTCATTTTTCTGGAATGCAATTTTGTCCTTATATTTATGCAAAAGTTTATCAACGTGAGGGTTTCAAGAAGCTAAAAACGACTATATTTTTAAGACATATTTTAGCAAAGTTTAAGGCTTAAATATAATCTTTAACATAAACTTTTAGAATTACTTTCCTATGTTTTACAAAGAAATAACATTATGTATCGCTTCACAAAATGCAATGAATTTTATGTGACTATTCTAAGCCACTATTTAAAGTTAAATAGTTAAAACAATATTACCATTATCAAATATATAATTATACATTAACCAAACAAAAGATGTCAAATAGGTTTCCATTCACATGTAATAGAAATCTGAGCAACACAGAAATATATTTGATTTTTACTTGTGTTCTTTAAAAAGTAAAAGTCATAAACATCTGTGAACCATAAGGAGACATTATAAAATGGTTTTCTTTTCTTTTGACATTGTATAAATAGGGCCCTATAATGAGATCTTTTTAACATAAAGGAAAAAAGGCACATGCTTATATGGATGTTTTGGTAGAACTGACTAAAGGTTACACAAGAAATAAGTTAATGGACTGAAGTTTATAGCTGTGTGTATAACTGTCAAATCTTTCTGTAAATTACCTTTCTCTTCTGCTGGCTGGAATGCAAAAATCCAATAAACTGTTAATAAAAATGGAAAGGTCATATGTAAATATCAAAGATCTTGAAAATGAACCAGAAAAGATGATAGTTTGCAGAAAAATATCATTTCATATTGTTTCATTGTATTCTAAATGTGATTTGGGTTGCAAAGTGTGTTTCCAAGGAAAAAAAAAAAGTAGGAAAAGTTTCTATTAAAAAGAGATTAGTTTCCCATCTGAAAAGAGAACTTTGAGTACTAATTGGCTGTTGGTTTCTGCAACTTCAGAAGAATTGCAAACAATTAAACGCTTTGATATTTTCTCTGATTAAGCAAACTCTTAATAGGGCCTCATGGAATTATTCCAGAAACACTGAAAGAACACAATCTGTGTAGGGTGTGTGCATGCGATGGGCGGTTCATTGCTTAGGGCCTAGGAGGCTCGTCTTTTGTCTGCAGCCAGACACCTCATGATCTAGCATTCTCTGGTCTCTTCTCAGCCTTGCAAAGAATTAGGGGCTAAAAGAATTGGAGCAACAGAAACTACTCTTTTCTACCCTATTCCATTTATCCAAAGACTGAATAGTTCTTTCAAAGCCAATGTGAAAGTTGTAGTCTCATAAAGGGAATGCATTTAGCCTAGGGAGAAGCTGAGTTTGAACGCATGCTGCTTTTGATGAAGCCATGCATGGTGCCTCTTGATCTTCTATGTCTGTATTTTAAGGGCTATCTTGATGCCTGAAAGAATGGTTGGCGGAAGGGCAAAGTATGGGTTTGGTCTCCTGAATAGGTTCTTGAAAGAGCAATTTCATTCCCCCTTTATTGCTATAGTTTCTTTTAGCAGTGTCTAAACTCTTATATTATTGAACAGAATCAACACAGGAATCAAGTCTTACTACAAATATGAAGTGTAAGTAGCATTGATTGCAAGTAATATATTTTAGCTGAGGTGATAATGAATATTATTCATTGAGGTAGATACACAGTTCTCCTTAAGTATTCTCAATTATTCACCAAAAACAATGAGTGAATGGATGAAATTATTTAGGCCAATGTTTCATTTTCTTTTTAATTATCTAAATTGTTCACTAAAAATAGTGAATGAATGGATGAGATTATTTCACTGGAAACATAGTGATTAAGAAAAGATTTCCAAATAAATTTGTAATGTTCATATATTTTTAAAATAAATATGCTTCTTTTATTAACTAAAAGCTTGGAAATGCGCTTAACAAGAGAGAAACCCAGAAAGAATCCAAATGTATACACAAGGAGAATTTTGAATTTCTAGAAAACTTCTTTCTAGAATATGTTATTTACCATATCTAAATAACATAGTTTTATTGTCAGATTTAAACTAAAAGCTCTTTCAGTTTAAACCTTTATAATTCTTTGTAATTCCTTTTCAATTACACAATTAAAACCAATTTAGTTGGATACTTAGCCTAATTGGTATGCTTCTACTCTTTGACCACCAAGGTTCCACTTATGTATTCTGTACAATGTGCTTGTACAATTATCTACCTATTTAAAATGCACATTTGCCATGATTTTATACAGGACTGTCTGGTTCAATCACTGGTAAGTGCTTTTAACTCATTTTTCCTTTTAGGAAAGTAGGGTTCAAGGCATTGTTTCTAAACTCTAGGATGTAAAAAAAAAAAAAGAAAAAAAAAGAACTGTAACTTCTTATAAATAGGAAAGTGCAAGCCTGAGTCAATAAAAAAGTCATAAAGCAATTTATCTACATCATTATGCCTATAGATGCGATTAAAACATTAGACCAAGTGATAGAACCAGAAGTTGACAAATAATGTCTCTCTAGGCATTCAAGTTCTTTTGTCTCAAGTCCATACAATTTCTTCCAATATACTGCAATAAGCTTAAAGTTTATAAGTTGCCAATTTTACACCATGTGTATTTGCACCTAGGTATATGAAAAAAATTAAAATTTGTTATAGCTTTAAAAGCAAAATAGATTTCATAGGAATCCTAGTCTTAATTATCCAAAAGCTTTCATGAAAGTAAATGAATTTATTGTTACTTAAGGAAGTCCTGAGAATCAAATTTTCTCACTAAAGTGCAGGATGATAAGTAATATCTCATTATGCTGAAAGATGTAATTTACAAAAACCTAATATTTGTTTTTATATTTTAAATTTTTAAAACGTTTTTGATAACATTTATTAGCAAAGAAAACACAATAAATATCTTTTCAACAAAAAGAATAGTTCATCCCATTAAAAAAGTGTAATATATATTATACATAGTAATATGTGAGATCCATATTTATTATAAGTATGTATTCGTTTATATATATATATATATACATATATATATGTAACTTCTGTTGTTTCATTTCTGTTCAAAAGCATAAAACATCTTATATCTGGCAAAAAAAACAAACAAACTATTAATGTAAGAAATGTGGTAAAGCCTTCTGTTTTTCTATTTCCCTTGAAATATGGAAAGATCCATTGGAGAGAAGCCTTCTGAATGTAAACAAGAAATAAGGCTTTTAGTTGCTTCAGTTTCCTACAAAGACATGAAATAACTAATTTTTGAGAAATCTCTATATATGTGTGTATATATATATATATTCTTACTATCTTTTTGTATATATTCTTAACTGGCTTATATATATTTTATGTATAATATATATGTAAATCATATATCAAATTTTGATGATCTGTCACCCATTTTATATATAATATATTATATACATAATTACATTATTATTTTATATAATATGTAATATACATAATTATACATATATAATGGGTAACAGAATCAAAATTTGACAAATATATATTATATAATGTGTGACAGATATTCAAAATGTGATATTTATAATATATATTATATAATGTGTGACAGATATTCAACATTTGATATATATAATATATATTACATATAATGGGTGATAGATAATCATTATGTAGATGTAATGTATATAATGAGTTGCTACATATATATAATATATATAATGAGTGAGATAGTCAAAATTTGACACATAAATAAAGCCAGTAAGAACATTCCAATGTAAAGCCTAAGGTTCTTGCCTAGCCACGCCAAAGAATTGGTGTAGCTGCTGGAGAGAGAGAGAGAGAGAGAGAGAGAGAGAGAGAGAGAGAGAGAGAGAGAGAGAGATGCAGGCTTTACAGAGCAGAGTGAAAGTACAAAGCTTCCACAGTGTGGAAGGGGTCCTTAAACTCTTTAAGGCCGGAAATACGTGTGGTGAGAAGATGTTATCAGAGCAAGAAACAAAGACAATTAACCATTTGTGACATGTCTTAGATCCTGAGGAAAACCGGAATTGCAACTTAGGTTTTAACAACTTTATGACCTTTCAGTGGCATGGCAAAAGAGACAGGATCTTACAGGACTTTACAAATTATGTTTGCAAGGAATTGGAATTGAGAGGATAGGTAAGGTCCGCTGGTCACAGGAAAACGGGCAGTTAACATTCCTTTTAACTTTAGTTTTGGGGGAGAGGGAAGGGATAGAGGAACAGAAGGATAGAGGGAAGCTTACAACAAAATTTTTGCTGTTAATAGCTTTCTGGGGAAGAAAACACATGCACAAATCCTGGTATTAGGAATATTTTAAGCATATATCTTCAATATTATTCATCCAGGATCGAAGTAAGTCCTGATGCAGGAAATGAGAGAGTTTCACAGCTTTCTGAGCCCCTACTTGACCCAGGAAGCCCAGTGGGCACCTCCTCTCACCAACAATTAACAAAATCTCATTTTTCAATTGACCATCAGTTACAGAACAATTAAACAACTACACAAAAATGAAAAGTACCTACATATGAGAAATACATTTCAATTCACCCAGAGATCCACTACACTTTTAAGTGAATAGAGAAGACTTTTGTTAACTGACTTAAGGAAAAAAAAAAACTCTACCTACTAAACTCTGTATACCGTGACTTACAGAGAATCTACTGAATTCTCACCTCATGATTTTGTGCAAAACAAATGAAAATCAAAATATAGAGTCTCTCTTCAACAATGAATCACTCAAAAATAGAATATATTTATAACTAGTATAACACTTCACTTATGTGCTTTTTTAGTATTATACAATAATTAATTTGCATCAGGCTTTCCAATTTACATATAGAATTCCATACCAGTGAATTGGCACAATGACATTTGAATCCATTGCTATAATAGAAAAATTCCCTGTATTTTTCACTCTACTGGGGTTTTAACTGAGTGTGTTTATATTTATAAGGTCCACCTCCAGTGTGGGTTTTCATGTATCTTTGAATGAATATCAAAGAGATGAAGGTATTCCCACACTCCAATATTCATAGGGCTTTTCTCAGAAATTAGTTATTTCACGTCTTCAAATGGAACTGAAACAACTAAAGTCCTTACCACATGTTTGCATTCATAAGGCTTTTCTCCACTGACTCTTTCCATGTTTTCAAGGGAAATAGAAAACCAAAGGCGTTACCACATTTCTTACATTCATAGGGTCTTCTACCGGATACAAGATCTGTCATGCTTTTGAAGGGAAATGGAACAACTGAAGTCTTTACCATATTTCTTAGATTCGTAGGAAGAACCTGATGTTTATTAAAGTTTTACTACTGAAGGTCATTTTACTTACTTTACATCAACCTCATTCATTCACAGATTTACCTAAAACGGGGAAAAATAGAGGAAACATTTTCTCTCCTGTGCTACAAGAGAAATAACTTCTCCTTGGTAAAAGAAACTACAATTTTGCAGTGTTTTAAGTATACTCTAGAGGACACATAAATTGTTTTTAAAACATATGTTAAGGCTTAGCTTGAGACCTAAACAGGGTTAGCATTTCCCCACTGTTTTACAGATGTATGAACTGGGCCTAGTGGCTCTGTACATAATTACTGAAGATATTCAGGGAGATAGAGAAGTCATTTAACTTGCAGAGACCTTTTTTTGTTTTTTCATCTGTAGAATGATGTGCCTGGGTTCACCTCTAAGCTTTCCTGAAATTTACCCTTTTGTCATGTTTCGATTTGTCCTAAATTTTATTAATTGGTGAACCTCCGGAACCAGAACTTCTGCCTCATAAGATAATGTGCTCATCATTACGCTCTATTTTTCTTCCCAGATGCATCCAATCTTCTTGTCAGGACCAACTTTGTTCCTGCAATATCTATTTCATGGTTTGAACAGTTCTTTGTGTTACATCTACATGGTATACTTATGATCCGTTTACTTGTTTATGCTTCGATTTTATTTATTTTGAGACTATTTAAAATACAACAATATTATAATTGAGATTGTCTAGGTTCTAGAATCAAAGTAAATCTGGCTTCAAACCTCAAGATAGTCCCTTACAAGCAGTGTGAGCTTGGGGAAAATTGTTTAACTGTTGTAGGGCTGTAGAATGGGGCTACTGTAGTACATCAAAGGGTATCATTGAGTTTAAAAATTAGTGACGTTAATATTCCACTAGAGTTTGAAATGATATTCTTTATTGATAATATAAATTACTTACCAAGTAGTAAACTAGCTGAAGAGATTTAGCTAGTCTTTTTACATTTAGAAGTGTTTTTACATAAAATCAGAATTATATAAATGAATCTTTCAATATATATCAAAAGAAAAAAGTGAACCTTGTTGATTGACAAATATTTTTTCCTATGATCCTGTAACTGAGGCTCTCCAACCTCCAGACCACAGGCCAGTACAAGTCCATGGCCTGCTAGGAACTGGGCAGCACAGCAGGAGGTGAGTGACAGGCAAGGGAGCATTACCACCTGAGCTCCACCTCCCATCAAATCAGTGGTGTCTTTAGATTTTCATAGGAGCACAAACTCTATTGTGAACCGCACATGCAAGGGATCTAGGTTGTGTGCTCCTTATGAGAATCTAATGCCTGATGATCTGAGGTGGAACACTCCCCACGGTTGGGGACCACTGCTGTGATTATATTTCTCAGTCTCTTAGAGTTGTGTTTCCACCACAAAGTTCCAAATTGTTTTTGGTAATTGCATGTATTTGTAGAACACAGAGTGATATATTGATACATATATACAATGTGTTTTGATCAAATCAGTGTAATTACCATACTCATTATCCCAAATAGTCATCATTTCTTTGTGTTGGGAACAATCAAAATTTTCTTTTCCAGCTATTGGAAATTAGGTAATAAAATTTTTAAGCTATATTCACCCTACAGTGCTCTAGAATAGAATACTCCTATCTAGCTGTCATTTTGTATTCTTTAATCCCCCCCACCCATGCTTCCCTCCCCCCAACTTTCTCTAGCCTCTAATAATGACAATTCTATTCTCTGCTTCTAAGAACTCAACTTTTTTTAACTCCTTCATATGAGTGAAAATATGTGTTTCTTCTATTTTTCTGTCTTTAATTCCATATGTGTGAATGAATGAATGAAGTTCATATAAACTATGTAAAATGACCTTCAGTATTAAAAATTTAATAAATATCAGGTTCTTCCTAAATATATATATTATATATTCTGGTTATTTATCCTTTGTCAGATGGGTAATTTGCAGATATTTTCTCTCATTCTATTCTATATGTTGTCTCTTCAATCCATTGATTACTTCCTTTTCCCGCAGAAGCTTTTTAACTTTATGTGATACCATTTGTCTATTTTGGCTTTGGTTGATGTGCTTATGGGGTATTTTTTTCCAGACCAACGTCCTGGACATTTTCTTCAAAATTTTCTTGTAGGAGTTTCACGGTTTGGGGCCTTAGATTTAAATATTTAATACATTTTAGTTATATGTTTGTATGTGGCCAGAGATAGGGTTCTACTTTCATTCTTCTTTATATGGATATGCAGTTTTCCCAACACCATTTATTGAAGAGACTATCTTTTCCCCAGTGTACATTCTTGGCACTTTTATATAAAAATGAGTTCACTGTAGGTGTGTGGATTTGTTTCTGGGTTCTCTATGCTGTTCCATCAGTCTATCTGTCTATTTCTAAGCCAGTCCTATGCTCTGAGAGTTGTCTTATGGTTTTCTTCTTACCCCTTCCTTTTTCCTTTCCCTTTCCCTTTCTTCTTTCCTTTCCTTTCTTTCTTCTTTCTTTTTTTCCACCCTCCCTTCCTTTCTTCCTTTTCTTTCATTTTTTTCTTTGGTTATTTATTTCCTTTTCTTTCTTTTTTCCTGCAAATTTTTGCCCCGTCTCATGGATTTCTAGCTTAAGCATGTGCAGGTTGGCATATAGCTAAAGACTCACAGAGAACCCTATGCAAATTATGAAATTCCTTGTCTACCTGGCTCTCCCCTCTTTGGAATTGTACCCTATTAATTCTAGTCAGTTCAGCTTCCCTGGACTCAAATTTCTGTCTCTTTAATTCAGTGAGCATACCAGGTTCTATTTCCCTATATCATATACTGAAAATTGGCTCCAGGCAGAAAGTCTTGGCAATGGTAGAGCTCAGTTCAGTATGCTCCTTATTTTAGAAAATACTCTTCTAGTGCTGCTTATTACTTGATATCTGCAAATTTTTTTTTTTTACTTTTTTTCAAATTGACACACAACATTTTCCCTTTTCCAAAAATTTTATATATTTATGGTGTACAATATGAAGATGTAGTATGTGTGTATATTGAAGAATGACTAAATGAAACAAATATCATACATATTACCTCAAATACTAGTAATATTTTGGTATGTGAGAAAATTTAAAATTTATCCTCTCTCTCTCCATATATATATGTGTGTGTGTGTGTGTGTGTGTGTGTGTGTGTATGACTGATTCTCGCTCTGTATTACCCAAACGGGAGTGCAATGGCATAATCTCAGCTCACTGCAACCTCTGCCTCCCTGATTCAAGAAATTCTCCTGCCTCAACCTCCCCAGTAGCTGAGATTACAGGCACCGTCCACCATGCCCAGCTAATTTTTGTATTTTTAGTAGAGATAATGTTTCACCATGTTGGCCAGGCTGGTCTTGAGCTCTTGATGTTAAGTGATCCACTCATCTAGCTTCCCAAAATGCTGGGATTACAAGTGTGAGCCACTGCACCTGGCTAGTGTATATATACACACACACACACACACACACACACACATATACACATACACATATATATTCCCACATACTTTATCATGTTTTCCAGGCTTTTATATCAGAAAAGTAATTCCTGACTCTGATACTTTCTTAAGAACACAAGTGGAAGGGCTATATATCAATTTAATACTATTACTCTTACAAAATGATTTTTTTCCTCAGGCTCAAATATGACAACTACCTACTGGAAATATGAAAATGGCTAATTCCTGTATAAAAAGATCTGCATGTATTAGTTGAGTTTACAATGTCCTTCAAAATCTGCTTCATTCTTTCTTCTCCTTTTTTCATTCTTACCGCTTTCCTCTTAAATTGACCCTATGTAGAACCACTTGGAGGTTACCAAGTACATCTGCGGCTTTTTCTCTTTGTAAAGCCAATTTTAATTGTATTTAATTTTGTAACATTTATCATTTTTCAAAAATCACTTCCGATTTTCATCTCTCAACATCTGCACTCTCTACAAGATACAAATTTATTGCATACATGAAACATCCTGTGTTTACAATAATGAACTTTCCATAACACTACAAAGATATAGAGAGAAATATTGTCATGTATCACTGTTTGCCAAGTTCCCTGCTCAGTGGCTTTCAAATAGCATCCTATTTCTTTTATTTAACTACACAAATGTCTTCAGTTAGAATGTGGGAATACTAAAGAAGGTCAATCAAATTTTAAGATTGACGATTCTCAGAGTTGAAACTCACGAATTCTGATAGGAATCAAATTTTAAGGTCAATCAAATTTTCAGATTGACGATTCTCAGTTGAAACTCATGAATTCTGATAGGAGGTGGGTCTAGAAGATTTTCTCAGTTAACTATTGCTGTATATATTTTACAAACACATTAGTTAGTGGATTAAAGAATAGGAATTTTTTTTCATGATTCTGTGAGGATTCTGTGTGCTGTAGTAAACTAAGCGACTTGGCTGGAATGCCCATAACGGCTCATTCACACAGCTGGTTGTTGGTGCAGAGAGTTAGATGGAGTCTCAACTGGGGATGTGAAATGAAACACCTCTGTCCTTAACTGCTTGGCCTCTATATGTGGTTTGAGCTTCTCTCAGAGTGATGACTGAGTTCTAAGAGGCATGAAGTGAAAAATGGCGGTTCTTTTAAGGCTGGAATGGAAAGTCCCATACTGTGATACATTTCATTATCAAGGCCAATCATAAGGCCTGCACAGGTTCAAGAGCAGATGAAATAACGTCCACCTGTTGCTGTGAGAAATGTATACATGGACACAGAAGGAGGAAATTGTTGGAGGTCATGGCGAGAGAGTAGGTACGAAAGGGAACTGGAAGAAATTCTGTTCTCTTTGATGTTTCTTTGTACTCTTCCTTCAATGTGGATTTTTAGTTTGTTTGTTTGTTGGCAGGTATGGGGCTAGAGTGTAGAAAGACCCTCTAGATCAGGAATGTTTATAGCTTACATAAGTCTTTATTCTTGTCATGGCAGCCACACCATTACTTCTTATCTATTTGAAATATTTGTATCCTTTTTTGGGTACAAAATTTGTATAAGCTTCATATTCTCAGAGGTTATTGCAGATCTCTATTGGTAATATTATTTTCCTGATTTATTTTTGTTAACCATTCTTTTCTCTAATCTCGTAAGTTTTAAGCATGTTATTTGCCATTGTTCACCAGAAGGGAGACCTTTACCAAAAGACATCAAAATGAACGTATACGAAAATAAACACAGTTTCAAAAGTATATTCGACATTGTGAAAAAACTAAAAATGTTATGATTTTTAAAGCTTGTGATTTAGTTCTTTCCAACATCTCCAGTATTCAACTGTAATAGGGAAGTACTATTTAAATTTTTGTTTTTAAAAATAAAATTAATAAAATTGGAAATATTGAATGGCTACAAATATTTTTACTGCAGTTTAATTTAAAAATATGATAACATGTTTTCCAAAAATTGCTTTTCTAACCAAAGCTATCAAAAACACCATATTCATGCTATCTTTCTCTGTTTGACTTATTTCACTTAACCTAATGTCCTCCAGGGTCATCCATGTTTCCATAAATGACAGGATTTCTTTATTTTTCATGCCTGAATAATATTCCACATTTTCTTTATCCATTTATCCATTGATGGACACTTATACTGATTCCACACCTTGACCATTGGGAATAACGCTACAATAAATATGGGAATGTAGGTATCTCTTCAATATACTGATTTTTTTTCCTTTGGATATATACTGGGAAGTAAAATTGTTGGATCATATGATAGTTCTAGTTTTAGGTTTTGAGGAATCTTCACATTATTTCCATAATAGCTCTACTAATTTACATTCACACCAACAGTGTGTAAGATTTCTCTTTTCTCTGCATCCTTGAGAGCATTCATTATTTTTGGTAACAACTATTCTAACTAGAGTGATATTATATATCATTGTGGTTTTGATTTACATTTCTCTGATGATTAGTGATGTTAAGCATGTTTTCACACATTTGTTTGCTGTTTGTATGTCTATTTTTGAGAAATGTCTACTCCAATCCTTTGCCTGTTTTTTAAATGGGTTTGTTGTTGTTGTTGTTGCTTTTTGACTCTTAGATTGTTTGGGTTTCTTGTCTATTCTGAATGTTAGTCCCGTGTTGGACAAATACTTTGCATTTTTTTTTCCATTCTGTGGATTGCTCTTTATTCTGTGGATAGTTCCCTTGCTGTGCAGAAGCTTTTTATTTTGATATAGTCCAACTTGTCTATTTCTGCTTTTGTTGTACATGCTTTTCATCTAACACATAAAATCTTTTCCTAGACCTATGTCCTGAAATATTTCCCCTATGTTTTATTCTAGTAATTTTATAGTTTTGGGTTTTACCTTTAAGCCTATAGTCCATTTGGGTTTTTATTTTTATAAGGTGAGAGAGAGAAGTCTAGTTTTATTCTTCTACATATAGATATCCAGTTTTCATAAAACCATTTATTTAAGAGGCTGTCCTTTCCACAATGTATGCTTTTGATGCCTTTATCAAAAATCAGTTGGCTATAAATAAGTGGATTTATTTCTATGTTGTCTGTTCCACTCCATTGTTCTATGGGTGTGTTTTTATAATAATATTCTATTTTGGTTACTGTAGCTTTTTATTAGGTTGGTGCAAAAGTAATTGCGGTTTTTATTATTACTTTTAATGGCAAATAATGCAATTATTTTTCCACCAACCTAATAGTATATTTTGAAGTGAGATAGTTTGATGTCTGCAGTTATATTCTTTTTTCTTAGTATCACTTTGGATATTTGGATTCTTTTGTGGTTTTCTACAAATAGTAGAAATTTTCCTACTTCTATGAATAATTTCATTAGTACTTAGTATTGCGTTGTAGTTTTGATTTGCATTTCCCTCATGATTAGTGATGTTAAGCATTTTTTCATGTTTGTTGGCCATTTGTATTTCTTCGTTTAAGAACTGCCCACTCGTGTTCTTATCCCACTTTTTGATGGGATTGTTTGTTTATTTTCCTTGCTAATTTGTTTGAGTTTGTTGTAGATTCCAGATTAGTCCTTTGTCAGATGTACAGATTGTGAAGATTTTCTCCCACTCTATGGGTTGCCTATTTACTCTGCTGACTGCTCCTTTTGCTGTGCAAAAGCACTTTAGTTTAATTAAGTCTCAGCTATTTATCTTTGCTTTTATCTCATTTGCTTTTGGGTTCTTGGTCATGAAATCTTTGCCTAAGCCAGTATCTAGAAGGGGTTTTCCAATGTTATCTTCTAGAATTCGTATAGTTTTAGGTCTTAGATTTAAGTATGTGTCCCATTTGGAGTTGATTTTGTATAAAGTGAGAGATGAAGATACAGTTTAATTCTCCTACATGTGGCTTGTCAATTTTCCCAGCACCATTTGTTGAATGGGTTGTCCTTTTCCTACTTTTCGTTTTTGTTTGCTTTGTTGAAGATAGATCAGTTGGCTATAAGTATTTGGGTTTATTTTGGCTTCTATATTCTGTTCCATTGGTCTGTGTGCCTGTTTTTATGCCTATGCCATGCTGTTTTGGTGACTATGGCCTTAATGGTACAGTTTGAAATCAGGTCATGTGATGCCTACGGATTTGTTCCTTTTACTTAGTCTTGCTTTGGCTATGTGGGCTTTTCTTTTTGTTGGTGTTGTTCTATATAAATTTTAGAATTTTTTTTTCTAATTCTATCTAAAATGATGGGAGTATATTGATGGTAATTACATTGAATTTGTAGGTTGTTTTTGGCAGCATGGTCATTTTTACAAATTGATTCTACCTGTCCATGAGCATGCGATGTGTTTCCATTAGTCCATGTTATCTATGATTTATTTCAGCAGTGTTTTGTAGACCTCCTTATAGAGGTCTTCCACCTCTTTGGTTAGATATACACCTAAATAGTTTTTTTGTTTTGTTTTTGTTTTTGTTTTTGTTTTTGTTTTTTTTTCAGCTATTGTAAGAGAAGTTGAGTTCTCCACTTGATTCTCAGCCTGGTCGCTGTTGTTGTATAGAAGAGCTACTGATTTGTGTACATTAATTTTGTGCCTGGAAACTTTGCTAAATTCTTTTATCAGTTCTAGAGCTTTCTGGAGGAGTATTTAGGGTTTTCTAGGTAAACCATCATATCTTCAGCAAACAGTGACAGTTTGACTTTCTTTTTACCAATTTGGAGGAGAGGTAAGAGTGGGCATCTTTGTCTTGTTCCAGTTTTTAGAGGGAATGTTTTCAACTTTTCACCACTCAGTATTATGTTGGCTGTGAGCTTGTCATAGATGGCTTATACTACTTTGATTTATATCCCTTATATGCCGGTTTTGCTGAGAGTTTTAATCATAAGAGGATGCTGGATTTTGTCAAGTGTTTTTTCTACATCTATTGAGATGATCATGTGACTTTTGGTTTTGATTATGTGTATGAGATGTATCACATTAATTGACTTGTGTGTGTTAAACTATCCCTGCATCCCTGGTATGAAACCCACTTGATCATGGTGGCTTACCTTTGTATATGTTGTTGGATTTGGTTAGCTAGAATTTTGTTAAGAATTTTAGCATCTATATTCATCAGAGATATTGGTCTACAGTTTTCTTTTTTGGTCATGTCCTTTCCTGGTTTTTGTATTAGGGTAATACTGGCTTCACAGAATGATTCAAGGAGTGTTCCCTCTTTCTCTATCTTGTGGAATTGTGTCAATAGAGTTGGTAGCAATTCTTCTTTGAATATCTGGTAGAATTCTGCTGTGAATTCATCGAGTCCTTTGCTTTTTTTTGTTGTTTTTTTTTTTTTTTTTTTTTTTTTATTACCATTTCAATGTCACTGCTTGTTATTGGTCTGTTCAGAGTATCTAATTCTTCCTGATTTAAGCTAAGGAAGGTTGTATCCTTCCAGGAATTTGTCCATCTCCTCTAGATTTTCTAGTTTATGTGCATAAAGCTGTTCATAGTAGCCTTGAATGATCTTTTGTATTACTGTGGTGTCAATTGTAATATCTACCATTAAGTTTCTAATTGAGCTTTTTTTTTTTTTTTCTTGGTTAATCTTGCTAATGGTCTATCAATTTTATTTATCTTTTCAAAGAACCGGGTTTTTTAAATATATCTTTTATATTTTTTTGTTTCCAATTTCATTTAGTTTTGCTCTGATCATGGTTATTTCCTTCCTTCTGTTGAGTTTCAGTTTTGTTTGTTCCTGTTTCTTTAGTTCCTTGAAGTTTGACCTTAGATTGTCCATTTGTGCTCTTTCAGTCTTTTTGATATAGGTGTTTAGGTCTATGAACTTTCCTCTTAGCACTGCCTTTGCTGTATGCCAGAAATTTTGATGGGTTGTGTCACTATTGTCTTTCAGTTTGAAGAATTTTTTAATTTCCATCTTGATTTCGTTTTTGATGCAATGATTATTCAAGAGCAGGTTATTTAATTTCCATGTATTTGCATGGTTCTGAAGGTTCCTTCTGGAGTTGATTTACAGTTTTATCCCATTGTGGTTTGACAGAATGCTTGATAAAATTTCAATTTTTTTGAATTTATTGAGGCTTGATTTGTGAACTACCATATGGATATCCTGAAGACAGTTACATGTGCTGTTGAATGGAATACATAATCTGTGGTTTTTGAGTAGAATGTTCTGTAAATATCTGTCAAGTCCCTTTGTTCCAGGGCATAATTTAAATCGATTTTTTTCTGTTTTGACTTTCTGTCTTGATGACCTGCTTAGTGCTGTCCATGAAGTATTGAAGTTCCCCACTATTTTTATGTTGCTGTCTATCTCTTTTTAGGTCCATTAGTAATTGTTTTATAAATTTTGGAGCTCCAGTGTTAGGTGCATATATATTTAGAATTGTGATATTTTTCCTGTTGGACAAGGCCTTTTATCATTATATAATGGCCCTCTTTGTCTTTTTTAACTGCTGTTGCTTTAAAGTTTGTTTTGTCTGATATAAGACTAGCTACTCCTCCTCACTTTTGGTGTCCATTTGCATGATCTGTCTTTTTTCCATCACTTTGCCTTTTAAGTGTATTTGAGTCATTATATGTTAGGTGTGTCTCTTGAAAGCAGCAAATAATTGATAAATTCTTACCTTACTCTTCAATTCTGTATCTTTTAAGTGGACCATTTAGGCCATTTACATTCAACATTAGTATTGAGATGTGAGGTAGCAATTTATTCGTCATGCTATTTTTGCCTGTATACCTTGTTTTTTTGTTTGCTTTTTAAATTGTATTTTTCCTTTATATGTCCTGTGAGATTTATGCTTGAAAGAGGTTGTCTTTTAATGTGTTTCCAGGACTTGTTTCAAGATGTAGAGTTTCTTTTAGGAGTTCTTGTAGTGGTGGCTTGGTAGTGGCAAATTCTCTCAGCATTTTTTTGTCTGAAAAAGAGTGTATGTGTCCTCATATATGATACTTATTTTACTGGATACAAAATTCTTGACTGATAATTGTTTTGTTTGAGGAAGCTGAAGATTGATTCCCAGCCTCTTCTAGCTTGTAGGGTTTCTGCTGAGAAATTTATTGTTAATCAGGTAGGTTTTCCTTTACAGGTTACTTGGTGCTTTGCCTCACAACTGTTAAGGTTCCTTCGTCTTAACTTTAGAAAACCTGACAACAATATGCCTAAGTGATAATCTTTTTGTGATGAATTTTCCGGGTGTTCTTTGAGCTTCTTGTATTTGGATGTCTAATTCTCTAGCAAAGCTGGAAAAGGTTTCCTCAATTATTCCCTCAGATATATTTTCCACACTTTTAGATTTCTCTTTATTTCTCAGAATGCAGATTATTCTTAGGTTTGGTCACTTAACAGAATCCCAGACTTCTTGGAGGCTTTGTTCACATTTTCTTATTGATTTTTCTTTGTCTTTGTTGGATTGGGTTAATTCAAAAACCTTGTCTTCAGGCTCTGAAGTTCTTTCTTCTGCTTGTTTGATTCTATTACTGAGACTTTCCAGAGCATTTTGCATTTCTGTAAGCGTGTCTACTGGTTCCTGAAGTTTTTATTGTTTTTTTATTTATGCTATTATTTCATTGAATATTTCTCCTTTCACTTATTGTATCATTTTGTTTTTTATTTCCTTACATTGAGCTTTGCCTTTGTCTTGCACCTCCCTGATTAGCTTAATAACTAACTTTCAGAATTCTTTTTCAGATAGATCAGGGATTTCTTCTTGGTTTGGATCAATTGCTGCTGAGTTACGGTGATTTTTTGGAGGGGTTAAAGAACCTTGTTTTGTCATATTACCAGAGTTGTTTTTCTGATTCCTTCTCATTTGGGTGGTTTCTGTCAGAAGTATGGCCTAGGGCTCAAGGCTGTAGTTTAGTTCCTTTTGTCCCATGGGGTGTTTCCTTGATATAGTACTCTCCCCCTTTTCCTGAAGATGCAGCTTCTTGAGAGTTGAGCTGTAGTGATTGTTATCTCTCTTCTGGGTCTAGCCACACAGCGAGTCTACCAGACTCCAGGCTGGTACTGGGGACTGTCTGCATAGAGTCCTTTGATATGAACCCTCTGTAGGTCTCTCAATTGTGGATACCAACACCTGCTCTGGTGGTGGCAGGGGATTGAAATGGACTATGTGAGGGTCCTTAGCTTTGGTTAATTAGTGTACTATTTTTGTGCTGGTTGGCCTCCTGCTAGGAGATGGCACCTTCATGAGAGCATCAGCTGTGATAGTACGGGAGGAGCAGGTGGTGGGCAGGGCCCCAGAACTTCCAAGAATATATGCCCTTTGCCTTCAGTTACCAGGGTGGGTAGGGAATGACCATTAGGTGAGGGCAGGGCTAGGCAGAATGAGCTCAGACTCCACTTGAGTGGGTCTTGCTGTGGCTGCTGTGGGAAATGGGAGTGAGGTTCCCAGGTCAATGGAGTTATGTTCCTAGGAGGTTTATGGCTGTCTCTGCTGTGTAATGCAGGTTCTCATGGAAATGGGAGAAAGCTGGCAGTCATAGGCCTCACCCAGATCCCATGCAACCCAAAGGGCCAGCCCCACTCCCAACCATGCCTCCATCAGAAACACCCAGTCTGTTTCCGGGCAGTGGGTGAACAGGGCTGAGAACTTGTCCCAGGCTACCCATCTGGGGCTTTCCTTCTTCCCCCCCCGTGAAGTCTGCACACTGGATTCACTCTCTCCCAAGTTCTGGCCAGGAGATTTCTTGAGTAGTTCAAATTGTTACAAAGTTTAGCTGGAGGTTTCCTTCTCCCTGTGGCCTTTTCCCAGTGCCTCTCGCAACCTTCTTAAAGGACCGCTGTGAGGTGAGGCAGGAATGGTTTGCTAGGTGACCCACTGAGCCCACAGGGATTTTTCTGTTGTGTCTACTACCCCTGTATTTTGCTCAGCTCTCTAAATTGACTCAATTCTAGATAAGGTCAAAATCTTCTCCTTATGTAATCTAAACCTTCAGGTTCCCCTTTGGGGATGTGTGTTCAGGAGTGGAGGATCTCCCTTTCCCACTTCTGAAGTTCGGGCACTTACGATATTTCAGGCATCTCCTGGCTACTGTAGGAGCAATCCTCTTCCTTTAGAGGATCTGTGGGTTCTCTTGGCTTTCCTAATGTGTTCCTACAGTCACTCTGGAGCAAAAGTTCACAATGCGAGTCTCCACACGCTGTTCTGCCCGTCCAAGTGGGAGCTGCAATTTAGTCCTGCCTCCTGTCAACCATGATCTCCAGGCTCTCTGCTGGTAGAATGTTTTAATTTCTTGCTTTTTATTATTTTTTTATGTATATATTATCATTGCTTTATGGCTACAATGAAGCTTGCAAAAACATATTTTAACTAGTTATTCTAAACTAAAAAAACTTAGCTCAGATAGAAAAATAAAGGAGGAAGTAGAAGAAAAAAAAAAAAAAAGGAGCCAAGAGAAAACGAAAAACTCTACACTACAATTCCTTCCCACTTTTGGACTTTTTTTTTTTTTTTTTTTCAGATGGAGTCTCACTCTGTGGCCCAGGCTTGAGTGCAGTGGCTCCATCTGGGCTCACTGCAAGCTCTGCCTCCCAGGTTCATGCCATTCTCCTGCCTCAGCCTCCCATGTATCTGGGACTACAGCTGCCCGCCACCACGCCCGGCTAATTTTTTTTGTATTTTTAGTAGAGATGGGGTTTCACCATGTTAGCCAGGATGGTCTCGATCTCCTGACCTTGTGATCCGCCTGTCTCAGCCTCCCAAAGTGCTGGGGTTACAGGCATGAGCCACTGCGCCCAGCCTGGACCTTTTGTAGTCTCTACATTTTGGTTTATTGTCTATCTCTCAACAAATTGCTATAGTTATTATTGTTTTTGATAAGTTTGTCTTTTAGTCTTCAAACTACATATATATTTGGTTTATCCATTTAAATTACAGTGTTAGAGCATTCTGTATTTGTCTCTCTACTGGCTTTTAGCGGTGCATTTTATACCATCAAATGATTCCTTGTTGCATATTAACATCTTTTTATTCTGACTGAAGAATTCCCTTTAGCATTTATTTTACAACAGGTCTAGTGTTGATGAATTTTCACAGCTTTTGTTTGTCTGGAGGTAGTCTTTATTTCTCCTTCATGCTTGAAAGATAAGCATGCTTTGCTGGATACAGTATTTTACTTAAAAGTTTTTTTTTGTTTATTTTTCCTTCACACTTTGATTATGTCATTCCATTCTCTTCTAGCCTGTAAAGTTTCTGCTGAGAAGTCTGCTGCAAAATGTATCATAGCTGTTTTATATGTTAGTTGCTTCTTTTTTATTGATGCTTTTAGAATCTTTCCTTTGTTCTTGACTTTTGATAGTTAGATTATAATACGTCTTGAGGTCGTTTTATTTGGGTGAGGTCTTGGTCTTCTTTGACCTTCTCGTACCTGGATATTGATAACTTTATGTTTGGAAAGTTCTCTGTTATCTCTTTGAATAAACCTTCTACCCCAATTTCTTCCTCTATGTCTTCTTCAAGGGCAGAAGGACAGTATCTCTTATATTTGCCCTTTTGTGGTTATAGTCTATATCTCATGGGTGCTTTTCATTGTTGTTTTCTATTTTTTCTCTTCTGACTGTGTATTTTCAAAAAGCCTGCATTTACACTCACATTATTTTCTTCTTCTTGATCAATTTTGCTGTTGAAACCCATTTTTTAGTTTGTCAGTTGAACTTATTAGCTCTAGAATTTTTACCTGATTCTGAAAAAATTATTTCCATCTTTCTATTAAAGTTATCTGATACAATTCTGAATTTTTCTTGTGTTTTCTTGGAAACTCATTGAGCTTCCTCAAGACAGTTATTTTTAATTCCCTAACTGAGAAGTCATAAATCTCTATCACTCCAGGATTGGTCACTGATGCCTTATTTAGTCTGTTTGGTGAGGTCATGTTTTACTGGATATGCTTAAAGTTTATGGACCTTAATCAAAGTCTGAGCATTTAAGTGTTAGATATTTATTCCAGTCTTCGCAGTCTGGCCTTGTTTGTATACATCTTTCTTGAGAGATCTGATATTTTGGCTCTCATAGAGGTTCTTTCTTGCACGGATAGTTGTTCAATTTGTGTTCTTCGGGTGGTTGGAACTATCAATGGATAGTTTTATTTAGCTAGCGTGCTCTATCTTCCTCATTTCATTTGCTGTTGCTTTTTGAGTTCCTTGAGTTGCAGTGTTAGGTTATTTATTTGAAATATTTCTGCTTTTCTGATGGAGGTATTTGTTGCTATAAACTTACCCCTTACTACTGCTTTTGCTGTATCCCATCAGTTGTAGTATGTTGTGTTTTTATTTTCATTTGTTTCAAAATTTTAAAAATTATTTTCTTAACTTCTTTATTAATCCATTGATAATTCAGGGGCATGTTGCTTAACTTGCCCGTATTTGTATAATTTCAAAATTTTTTATCTGTATTTATTTCTAATTTTAGTCCATTTTGGTCTTAATCTTAATCTTGTTGCTTGAGAAATGTCTTTTCTGTCATTCTGTAATTATATTTCTCAGACTTTTGAAGTTATGTTTCTAGCACCAGCGTTCCAATTTATTTTTTTCTGTAGCTATTCTTTTAATTGCATATGCTCAATGCATATAAGGAAATGCATAAAATTTGAACTATATGAAATAATCCTTTAGTCTAATACATTTTGGGGAAAGACACTATTCTAAAATATGCAATACCCTCAACGTATCTAGAATGGTTTTAGATTCATTTTAAATGACTTTATCTTGATTCCTAAGGCCACACCACCACTCCTAATCTTTAGCTGCTGTGGCATTGGAAGAATTATGAGCATTAATTGTAGCTGAGAAATAAACTAGCAATGCAAGGCCCATGAGGTTTTATCCTATCTCTTTTTCGATTTTTTTTTTTTTTTTTTTGATCGGGGAAAATCCTTATCTCTCCATACTTTAGAAAATGTGTCTGTGTAATGAAGCTGGTGGAAGCATTCTTTTTAAAGCACTTAGATCGGATAATGATAGAAAATTGATGCTGAATATTTTGGATGTTTGATTTAAATATGCCTGGAGAATTTAAAATTAATTGCTGACAACATAAAAGGAAGTAGGGTAGGGTGATATGACTTTGAACATTTTTTCTTGTTATTGTTTCATTATAGCACAACAGCATATGTGCCATTTTATGAGGAAGTAGAAATGTTGGAATAATAACACAAATAGCAGAAACATACTCTTCCATTTAGATTCAGATCCCTGGCATTACATGCTTTGGAAACTTGAGGTGAGACAAAAATCAACCTGTTGATCTCTTTTGTTTTGTTAACCACATAATCTAGCAACAATAAAACCAAAAGCTAAGTTGCTCCAACTTTCTACTACACACTCGTGTCTGTGCCATGTCTCAACTATATTTAGCAGTAATCTTGAGGCAGAGCAATTGTTATGGCAAGACAAAAAGACAGGAGGAAAAAAATGTAATCTATTTTTATTTTATTCCCTAGATATTAGAGAAATCATCAGGTAAATTTATATAAAACTTCTTTTGACATTCTAGAAGCAGAATCTTCTAAGGCCTGAAATTATCTCAGATTTTGTTTTATAGATAAAGTTCATGATTACATAGCTAATTATGATAGTAATAACAATATTCATATTTTTCTATTGTCTATCTACCCTTATACTAACTACGGAAGTTTCAATGACTATGGATTTACCTATTGCTCTTTGGCTCAGCTGCAAGCTGGGATTTCTAACCATAAATGCCACAAGAAAGAATCCATAAGGAAATCTTTCTTTCATCCTTGTGTCATCTCTACCAGCACCAAACTGGTGGAATGTAGACCAGCTATTATTATTATTACTTGCATGGACAACAGGCTCTTGAGGTTGCAAAGAAAACTGTCCTTATTCCCTGACAGAAAATAAAGCAACCACTATTTCTAAGATTCAATAAATTCAATAAGATGAGTAAAAATATTTGTCTATTTTTTTCAAGTTATTGAGAACTTGAGTTTATATTAAAATTGTCAGGAGCAAACTAAAACTTTGCTTACTCAAGCTTATTTACACTATGTGCATAAGGGTAGAGATGAGAACACAGAGAGAAAAGAAGGTTGATGTGGAGTTGGATTGAGAGATAATAAAGCAAAACAGCAGTTATTACAATTTAGCTATTAATATTTGGTTTGGTTTTATTTGCTGTTTTGCTACAAGGTACTATTTGGAAAATTTGTCCTGTATTGGAAAATATTGGCACACATAGCAACATGGAAGAGTGCCTTAAGAGTATCCCCAAATTCATTCGGAGTACTCTAGACAAAGGACAATAACATTCTGATAAAAATTACTATATCATTATGAAATTTATCTCTACCCTTTCTATCCTCCAATATACTTCCGTGGGAGCTCTCCAGACTATTATTTGTGTTAATAATATACATTTTAAACAATAAATATTCTTTTTTTCTTTTGACAGCTGAGTTAGGGCACAATAATATGCTCTGTGTATTATTCAAGGTTTTCCAGAGACACAGTATTAATGGGATATTAATATTAATATTGTAGGATATACATGTATAATAATAATTGTTATATATGTCCTATTAATATTGTTAATATGATTACAGAAACAGTTAATAAGAATACAGAAAGAGATTCATTGAGGGATTGACTTACATCATTATGGAGGTTGAGAAGTTCCACCATCTTCCTTCTCCAAACCGTAGGTTGAGGAAAGTCAGTAGTGTAGTTCAAGTTAAAACCTGAAGACCTGAGAACCAGGGAAGCCAATGATGTAAGCACCAGTCCAAGTACAAAAGCCCAAGAAATAAGAGGGCTGATACCTGATGCTATGAGAAGATGGCTTCCTCAGCCCAAGCAAAGAGCACATTCATCTTTCCTTTACTGATGGTTAATTTTGTATGTCAACTTGACTGGGCTAAGGAGTGCCCAGATAGCTGGTGAAAAATTATTTATTAGTGTGTCTTTGAGGGTGTTTCCAGAAGATATGAGCATTCTAATGAGTAGACTAGGTAAAGAAGAGCATCCTCACCAATGTGGGTGGGCATCATCTAATCCGTTGATGGCTTAAATATAACCAAAAGCAGAGAAAACTGTGCTCTTGGTTTAATTGAACTAGATCACCAGCTTGCAGATGGCAAATGGCAAATTGCTCAGCCATCATAATTGTGTGAGTCAATCTAACAGTAATTCTTTTTTATCTATCTATCTATCCATCCATCCATCCATCTATCTATAATCTATCTATATTCTATTGGTTCTGTTTTTTTCGAAGAACCCTAATACAGATTTTGATACTCAGAGTAGTTCTAGGGGAAAAAAACTAAGAATAAATTTTCTGAGTTGTTTCTGGGGTTTCTGGAACTGACTCTCTAATCTTGTTTGGTCTAAAGACAATCAAAAGTCTCTGTTTTTAGTAGAAAAAAGGTACAGTTAGTTCGTGGCATGAACTATTTTATCAAGTTATGCCATACCTGCATTGAATACTCCTAATCGACCACTTGTAAGAAGCAAAAAGCTAAGTGACATTTATATACTACTTTCCAATATTTTTTAAAAGCCAAGAAATACAATGGCATTGTTTGGTTACTCTTAATGTTACTGCACAAAGTGGTAAAAGATCGATGAGCTCAGGAATTCAAATTCTCAGCTCAAGCATGGCATAAATGACCTAAGTCACAAGGGTGTCCAATCTCTTGCCTTCCCTGGGCCATTTTGCAAACAGAATTATCTTGGGCCCCACATAAAATACACTAATGATTGCTGATAAGATTTTTTAAATCACAGAACAAATCTCATAAAGTTTTAAGAAAATTTATAAATTTGTGTTGGGCTGCATTCAAAGTCATCCTGGGCCGCATGCAGCCTGCAGTATGTGGGTTAGACAAGCTTGACCTAAGAGCTTCCAGGTGTGCCTTGAAAGATATCCTTCCCTCTTGTAGTCTGTCACAGGCTTAAAATTGCTGACAGTCAACCACAGGACATCATCTCATGATTGGCTGAATTACAGTGCAAGTTGAATACCCAGACTTGCAGGGTGCATAATATTAGAGTGAGGACATTTATTGGAAAATAGTGGGTTCCTCTAAGCTGGTGTATTAGTTTGTTTTTGCACCACTATTAAAGAGTACCTGGGACTGGGCAATTTATAGAGAAAAGAGGTTTAATGGTCTCATGGTTCTATAGACTGTACAGGAAGCATGGCATTGACATCTGCTTCTGGTGAGGAGCTCAGAGAGATTACAATCATAGCAGAAGTAAAGCAAGAGAAGGCACATCACGTGGCAAGGGCAGGAGCAATGGGGTGATGGTTGGGAGGTCCTGGACTTTTAAACAAACAATTTTGTGTAAACTAACAGTGCGAGAACTCACATATCACCAAGGGAATGGTGTCAAACCATTCTTGAGGTATTTACCACCTTGATCCAACCACTTCTCATCAGGCCCCACCTCTAACGTTGGTAATTACTTTTCTCCATGAGCTTTGGAATGGACAAACATCCAAACCATATGGTTGGGAAAGGAACATATGGGAAGACCCTGACGAGGCTGGTGACATTGATTTCGTAAATTGTGATGAGATTTTATTAAAGTGTTTTTTGTTTTTTGTGTTTTTTGGCCAACGGGAGCGATATCTCCACCCCGAGTAGAAGCAGACTCTTATTGTCATCAGAAGTGACCTCCCCATCACTAGTTGTAGTAGCCTCCCCACAACACTGATATCTGCCCTTCCATCACAAGGGAATAACGCTGAATTGCCTGAGAAATGATATTGACCTCTTCTAAAGCAATTGTCATGCAAGACAATGTTAATTCTCCTCAGGACTTAGCCCAACTATCCCTCTTTGCTTACAGATGTACAACTTCACTTCATTCCTAGTAGAATACTAATGGCAAAGTACAAAGTGTGTCCTATGGGGAGGTGTGCTACACTCCAAAAGAAGTACTTACATTTCCTAAATTAGACGAGGAGAAATCCAGGGAACAGGTATGAAAGTGAATATGAAGGGCACAGGATAATGGTGGGACAAATTATAAATTTGAATCAGGTTGTATTTATTCATATAAAGCTCACTAGGCAGAGATTCTGCACTCACTGTTATAGCTCTAGAAATTAGGACAATAACAGTTTGGCTGTGTGGCTAAAACATAGATCAAAACATGGTCTACCATGAGTGAATTGGAAATGCCTAATATCCTCTGCTTTAACATAAAAGAAAGGATTTTGAGTCTTAGGGAATTTGGAATTTTAAAGTGGATTTATCATTTAACACCTAATTTTCCACACTGAAAAGGAACAGAAAGAATAACTTTCATCACTTCCTTGAGAAATAAATATCTGAGGGGAGCTCTGACATCCTTGAAAAGCTCTGTGATTACTCTTCTCCATGGGCCAGAACTTGTAGTGGGAACCACAGTCACTCAATAGAAAAAAGCCTAAATGAGATGAGAATAATTGGATCCTGGGATGGCAAGGACAACATGATGACAACTGCCAACTAAAAAGTAGGTGTAGTTACCATAATGGACATCAGAGTCAAAGAAGCAATCAGAACAGACTGACTGTGCAGATCTATGGCTTTGGCTAATTAATCATGATGTTCTTCAAAGAGAAATAAATACAAAGGCTACTAAATTCTTACTTGATCTGTACAAACAGGAAACTTCTAGGTTATGTGAACAAAATTCTAACTCAAACCATAAAAACAAAGACACAACCTCTCAGTTAATTCTCAGAATTTTGTTAGTTTCCAGAACTGGAACTGGAGTCTACTGAATAAAAGGGAGGCCAGATTCCTTTGAGATGGGGCCCAGTACACTATCAAAAATTTGTACTCTTGAATTTTTCTTCCAACCTTCCCCAAAAGGAATTATAGCCTTTTACCAGAGGAACTGTGCATTAGGAAATAAAATATTCAGACCTTTGGAAACTACTGGACACTGACTGAACTGACATGATCCCAGGAGACCCAAAACATCACTGTGGCTTCCAGTTAGAGGAGGGGCTTATGGAGGTCAAATGATCCATAGAATTTTAGCTCTGGTCCATTTCAGGAAGGGTCCTGTGAATCTGCGAACCCGTCTTGTGATTACTTCCCCAGCTCCAGAAGGAAAAATTGGAATAGATACACTTTGCAGCTCTAAGAATTCTCACATAGGTTCCCTGACCTGTGGAGTGAGGGCTATTAAGGTGAGACAGGCCAAATGGAAGCCATTAGGACTGCCTCTACCTAGCAAAATCATAAATCAAAAGCAATATATAATTACTGAAGGGATTGTACAGGTTAGTGCCACCATGAAGGACTTGAAAGATGCAAAAGTGATGATTCCCACCACATCTTCATTCAAGTCTCCTATTTGGCCTGTGTGGAAGAAATAGACCTTGGAGAATAACAGTGGATTACCATAAGCTTATCTAAGTGGTGATTTCAATTGTAGCTGGTATACCACATGTGATGTCATTGCTTGAGCAAATTAACACAATCCTTGGGATCTGAGATGCAGCTATTGATCTGGCAAATGTCTTTTTCTCCATCTCTGTCCTTAGGACCAACTGGAGTTTGCTTTTAGCTGACAAGGCCAGCAACATACTTCCACTGTCCTACCTCAGGGGTATATGAACTCTCCAGGCTTGTGTCATAATTTAGTTCACAGGGATCTTTGTTGCTTATTTCCTTCTGCAAGATATTACACTGGTCAGTTACATTGATGAGATTATGCTGATTAGGTCTAGTGACTGAGAAGTAGAAACTATTCCAGACATATTGTGAGGGCATTTGCTTGGCAGAGGGTGGGAAATTAACCCAACTTAAAATTAAGATCCTTGTACCTCACTGAAATTTCTAAATTTCTAGGGGTTCAAAGGTATGGGGAATATTGAGACAGTTTTTCTAAAGTGAAGGAACCAAGAAAGAATCACAAAGCCTAATAGGTCTATGTGGATTTTGGATGCAAGATATTCCTAATTTGAGTTACTCCAACTCGTTGACTAAATAACCTGATAAGCTACTCTCTTTGAGTGAGGCCCCAAACAAAAGTTGGCTCACCTGGTCAACATAATGAAATCTCGTCTCTACTAAAATTATAAAAATTAGTCTGGTGTGGTGGTATGTGCCTGTAATCCCAGTTACTCAGGAGGCTGAGGCAGAATTGCTTGAAACCGGGAGGCAGAGGTTGTGCTGAGCCGAGATCATGCCACAGCACTACAGCCTTGGTAACGGGGCAAGACTCTCTCTCAAAAAAAGAAAGAAATTATCGAAGAAAACATTGGACAGAAGCTACTCAACAATGCAGTTACAACTGAGGCATAGTTAATCGCAACAGAAGGCATAGGAGCTGTGATACTTCTTTAATGCACTCCAGGATGAATCTTTGCATTCCTCATCTAGACATTATCCAAGGGCGACCCTGGGAGGAGTAATAACATTGTTTTAAGCAGATCCATTGTTTTAAGCAGATCCCTGAGGATAAGGGCAATTTTAAACGGATGAAGTTATAACTGACCAGCAGTTGGTAGCTACTTTAACTAGGAGATACACGTGTCTACCTTCCAGAGGGTATGTGAGTAGAGCAACCCAGTATCTACCACATTGTGTTTTATTTTTTTGTACCTTTCTGGAGTCTTATGCTCTGGGACAATGGTAATCCTCAAATACACAAATCATCTGGAATGCCTATACAGAATACATACTTTGGGTACCCACAGATTTATCAGAATTTCCTAATTTTAGGATAAAGAATCTCATTCTTAATCTGCATCCCAAACTATACTAATATCGTGACAAGTGGTTCACATGGAAGGAAGACTCATCTCTATGGTGATCTTGTTGTGTATCCTATTGTTCTTGTTGCTCCATTTTTGGTTACCTAACTACTTATTTAGAAGCATTTATTTTGATTACTAGTTCCTGTATCAGTAGTAATATATCACCCAATGTTAACTGAACAAAAGCATTTCATTATTGGTGTATAAATCATTCTACAGTCAAACTCTTTTTTTTCATTCAGAGGGAAAAACACAGCCTGTTTTATCTTTATAAGTAGAATACATTTAGTAATAGAATATTAGAAAAGTTAAATAATATTATTTTTCTGTCTTAAATGATAAAACATCAGCCTGACCAATATGCCCTCTTGTCCTAGGCCTTCTGCAAATGCAATAAAATTTCATTGATTATAAGAAGCAATAACTATTTTTAGCAGTACATTTGTGAACGTGATTTCTTCTAACTGCTCACTCAGTATCTTATCAGAAGATGCTTGTGAAATGCAAATAGCTAAAATATAAGATTTACTTTCGAAGAAGAGATGTATTTTTATATGCTATGTGTGTTTTTTCTCGCTGAAGCAGTTAGCAGCTGCAGCAGGTAGCATTGCCGAGATGAGTAGATTCTTAGAAAAGCTTAGAGGCCCTTAGGGCACATTTTTATTCTAGGTCTCAGGTTGCAAAAGCAACTAATAGACAACATCAGGAGATAAATGCAAAAGCTGCATTCCCAACCTGAGTTGAAAACAGAGTGTATTTATTTTTTATCTTGAAAAACATTTTAGGAAGCCTGAAATCTGAACCTGGCTTCAGAGGCTGACTGACCCCATTTGAACTTATTTTATCTTCTATTCTATCCTCTCTTTGCATGGCGCTTAGAAAAGATTGGTACTAAGCATCATCCCCTAATTTATAACAGGCCACTTGAAGTATATTGGGACCATGCTAATACCATAAAAATGATGGGTATATTCAAATCTACCCCCCAAAGGCTGAGGGAGCTGAGATGCTGAAGAAAGATGCTAAAAAGAAAAGTCAGTTTCTCAAAAATACATATTTAATAGGGACTTATGAACAGAAATGATATCTTGGGTGGCTGTGATATGGTGGATTTCTGCAATCGCTCTCTAGAGAATGTCCTTTAGATAGCAAGCATTTAAGGTAAAGACAAATGCAGCTAGTTACAACTCAGACTTCCATGCTGAGACTTGTTACTTCCAGGGAAAAAGACCTTGCTTTAGAACACCGTGGGATGCAGGAGTCAAACACTAGACATTGTGGTGGTTTTGCCTCAAAGGATGTTGACATAGTCACTCATGCCATGCAGCAGGCTGTTTTCCTGCCCTATTCAATAAGTGATTATTTGTTCTTAAATATTGCCTCAACAGGACAAAAGTAAAATAAAATAAAAACGATAAGAAAGTCTGTGACTTTTTGTAACAAGAACATGCTCATCATTCTTTTAATTAAATCTTCAAATTGTTTGTTCTCAGTTTGTACCACTGTAAAATCTTTCACTATATTTTTCTCCTCCAAAATATATTGTCTTGGCAACATCATATGTCTATTATAATATCAACCTTCATCTGTAGCTTTAATCTATAATTTTGGACTCAAACATTACTTTAATGTCTCATTAAATTATTCACCTTTTCAGCAGACATTTTTTTTTAGCACCAAATAAATACGTACATTGAACAAATATGTTGTTTGCTCTCATGTAACTTACAATGTAAAGGAAAAGATGAAAAAAATGGGTACATTTAATTATATGTTTAAGATGTTGATATGGACTGAAAATATTTTTGTTCTGCAGAAATTAAAATATTGAAGCCCTAATCCCCAATGTGAGGGCATTTGGATATAGGATGTTTGGGAGGTAATTAGGATTAGGTGAAGTCACGAGGATTGAGGTTCCCATGATAGGATTAGGTGATGGAATTTGTTGGATAAACTCCAGATATTTTGTTGAGTTAAAGACAAAATGAAGTGCTTGTGGATTTATAAGGATAAGAGAAAGAGTTCTCCAACACAATATATGCACTTGTGACTGGATAAACTATGTTAATATTATAACAGTTTTCTGAAGGGGCAGTATTCTCAGACTAAAAGAGGAGCATATTTTGAAAATGTCACAACAAGGCTTTTGGGCCCATGTTAAGTTGGAGGTGTCTGTTAAACCTCTAAGATGAGATATCAAGTGGGCAGTTCAATATGCAAACTGAACATTTATAGAAAAGTCTATATGGAAGATCCAGAATAAAATTATAGATTATAAGCATAGACTTATAGGTTGAAATTAATTATAGATCAGAGCTGTTTTTAAATCCAAGAGCCAGAATGAGTGCTCCCTGGAGAGCATATAGATACTATAATAAAATCAAGCCTCAAATGGACCTCATTTTATAGATCATGAATGAAGAAAGAGCTAACATAGAGAAAGAACAGTTGGTGAGGTATAAAAATCAAGGTAGTGTAAGGTAATTGAAGACAAAATAAAATTATCAATTTTTCCAAATATATCTGAGGGTTCAAAAATATGAAAAAGAACTCATTATTGAATTTTGAAAGGTAGAAATCAAGGAGAATCTAAAATAAGAACCTCAGTGGAGCTGCAGGAACAAAACTGAGGGAAAATTTGTTTAAGGATTTGTGAAGTAAGAAGCAGGGACAACCAAATGTGGAAAACTTTTTCAAACCATTTTGCTATGAAACAAATCAGAGATATAGAATGTTAAATTTAGGAAAACACAGAGTTAAGGAGGGAATTTCTAAACTTAAAAATACTAAAGTTATGTCTACAGTAATATAAATTATCTAAAAGAGAAATAAATTGAAGATAAAGGAGATAGTAGAAAAATGACAAGAAAAGAAATTCAGAAACCACAAGGAGGCAAATGAAAAGAACATATCCAAAACCAAGTCACTGGACTACAAGAGTGTCAGGGGTAAAAGTATAGCCTTCACATACAAGGTCTTCAGGGAAATGGATTGTGAGAAAAAGCAACAGTCAAGTTATAATAAGGGGTAAAGATGGAGGGAACACAAAAAATATTGAGCATATGGACAAATTTGTTACAGGGAATTTGTATGAAATCATTGAATTGAATGTACAGGATAGTTAACCAGTGTGAATCTGGTGTGAGTCTCTGGATGTGACTAAGGTAAACAGATAAATGAATTATTGTAGGGTTCCATGGAAATATACAAATACGTTGAAAGTGTATTCTAGGTAATTCACAAGTACAGATATTTAGGTTATATATATTGATTATAGCATTATATATTCTTAAGTGATACTTAACTCTTTTCTGAGGCCTTTATAAGCCTTTTCTGGCTGTATTTTATGTATTACATGTTCCTATAGTACATCTTCAAATCTGCATTCTGTTCATTATCCTGGTTGTTTTTTTTGTTTGTTTGTTTCTTTTAGTTTTGTTTTTTGATTTTCTGTTCATGTGTGTTTTTCTCCCACCACGATTTTTTAGGGCAGAAACTGTGTCTCCTATATCTTCAGATTCTACATGCATATGTTGGTGCTTACAGAGGATACAAAAGGCCCTAGAAATATATTAGTTAAGGACATTACTTGATGTTAAAATATTAAGTTTTAAACAGAGAAGAAAATAGTCATGTCATTCAGGAGCATAGTAATGAGATTTTCTTTGTAGGTTTCTTAATATGTAATACAAAGCATAAACATTTTTAATTCCCATGAACTTGGGACCCTTTTGGAGGGTTGAGTTGGAAGTACTGCTTTATTAAAGGGATTTGTTCTCATGAGCAGAATCACGTGAGAATTTCTCTAATCTTTTTTTTATGCCCGAGAAAGAAACAACAACCTATTTGTATGCAGAGAAACTTGAAACCCACTAGGTGTCTCAATCAGAGAAAATTTAACACAGGGAATTGGTTACATGGGTGACTGAAGACCAGAGGAACTCAATGTATGAGAAAGTAAGTAAGAGATTAGAAACAGCAGGAAACACTACCACTCCTAGGACTGGAGGGACACATGAAAGAAGTGATGTTATGTGAGCCCTGAAGCTTCTCTATAGCAGAGGCAAAACCTCAGCAGGATCTGGGACCACAGAGAAAAGGACTATTTTGCAGGAGCTAGAATCATAAGGAAGAAACAGCTGATACCAATGAGGGCACTGGAAACATATTCTGAGAGCACAGAAACAATCTTACTTCTTCTCTACACTTGACCTCTATTCTTCCAGTTCCTCCCACTGCTAGAGGGCAAAGGGACTTAGATAAGGTTGTTCCTAAAATATTAAGCAAAGAAAGAAAGGAAAGTATAAAAATGTATTTAAGATAAAATAGGCTAATTGCAGGTAGATGTTCTAAGCTCATGGGTATGCAAAGATAAATCTCTCAAATATATTTTGCTAAATAATATAAGGTGATCACAAAATATTTACAATTGTGTTCTTACAATGGAATGATTTGGCTGAAACTGCTATAGGCAATGGACTCATTTGGAAGTGTTGCCCATTTATTCACATATTTATTTGTATTGACAAAGGAAAATCTATGACTACATTTTTAGTTCTTCATTTGGTTCATACATTATAAGAAAAATCCATTCTTCTTATCTGATTTAGAAAGAATAGTGTTAAGATGGTAGAGTTTACTGATTTTGAAAGCCTAGGAAGAAATTGATTGAGCACTATTTCCAGTCTCAGATCAGTGTGGAATGCCATTTTTAGTCTGAAATTACCCATTTGATTCTGCTACAGGAAAATGATGTTAGACAATTTAAGTAATAGCAATCAAAATTAATGAACATGTTTTCATTAAATTCAAACGTACTGAAAGTATTGTCATTGAAATCACTTTTCCCCACGCAAAAAAGAATATTGTATTTTCAGTGTTTTCCTTCTAATAATTTTCACATAAAATACCATAGCACATGCCAAGATAACTCCAGTATATTTTACCAATAATTTCCTAATTGGGGATTGAGTCTGAGTCCATTTTTCTTTCATAAGAGGATACATATGTTTTAAAACAGAAGGGGAAAGTGTCTTCAATGAAAACTCATCACAGATAACTTACATTTGATTAATATTGTTGATATTAGTGGATCTTTTTCCTCTAAACCTAGCAGTTTTTTTGGCAATAAAACATTTTCTGTCTCTGAATAAAAAATAAATCAAGTTAGTAAAGAACAGTCACAGAAATCGTATAAACTACTAAATCAAAATGCACCTAAGCTTTCAGCTCCTTCTTGGATTACTTAATCAGAACTTTTTAGGCAAAGTCAGAGTAGGACTGCAGGGAGGACAGGGACCTAGTTCAAATAGAAGAAATACCCTAAATCTAAGCCTAGAAGGAAGAGAAAACACATCTTACAGAGCAGTCCATAAATCTATGTATATAAAATATTGAGTTTGATTGGTAACAAAATAAAATATAAAGCCAGAGTGTTCATAAGGATGACTTAGATCATGAAAGCACTGGGATTTGGCACATTATTCTAAGAGTGATGGAATTTTATTGAATTTTTGTAATGAAGAGACATGATCGAATTTTAATTTTAAAATATCATTCCTGCTTTAGTGTTGAGAAAACATTGATAGGAATATTGCAATAGATTGAAGGCAGAGAGAGCAATTCAAATACCGCTGCAATTATCCTTGAAAGATGATAGTAGTTCTTCAGCTACTTATAGGTAGAAGGATTAGAGAGAACTGGGCTGATTGAAAAGCCACAAGGAAGAAAGCAGTGAAAAGCCATTGGTTAGATGGAACGTTTGAATTAGAAAAAAAGTATTAAATGTGACAATAATTTCTGACTTCCTGACTTATTTTTAACTTAATTTTGTGCCTCAGTGTGTTCAATAAGGTTAATGGCATTTTGTAAGCCTACATATTGGGGAGTCAATTAAACAGTCTTTCCAAACATAACCGCAAGGTATTTTTTTTTCTCCAATAAGTAGGATGTAGAATCATAAAATTAGAAGTGATCTTAAATGTCATTTAGTTCAGTGTTCCAAATGATATGGCTAATCTTATGTGTCAACTAAGCTAGATAAGGGTGTTTGGTTGCCCTGGCAATACTAACCTAGATGTTGAGGTGAAGGTATTTTGCTTCAGAAGTGATTAAAATTAAAATTAGTAGATAATGAATAAAGCACATTACCCTTCATGATATGGGTGTACCTCAATTCAATTAGAGGAAATGCTTGAGAAAAGACTGAGGTTTCCAGAAACCAAATCAAAACAAAACTGCTTCCAAGCTGCAACATAGAGTTTATACCTGAGTTTCCAGCCCTTTGAATAAAGACTGCAACATCAATTATTACCTGAATCTTCAAACTGCTAGCTTCACAACTGCATGAGACAATTTTTAAAAATAAATATTTCTCTCTGTCTCAAATCTCTTCTGTTGGTTGTTTCTCTGGAGAATTCTGACTAATAGATCAACTAATATGAAAATCTTTGCTATAACATTTCTGTTAGAAAGCCCAGCTATTTCTACTTGAAATATTACTGTGAAGTAGATTTAGTTTCATCAGAAATATTTTTTCCGTTGGACAGGGAGACATTTTGGTTGTTTGAAATTTCTTTTTCTTTTCTTTTTTTTTTTTTTTTTTCCTTAGTGAAAGGGTGAAAAATCTATCTCCTTTAACTGCCTTTTACAAATTAGTTGTTTTTGCTGGAATGAGAAGAAACATTGTGTATTGTGTGGTTACTTTTTGGTATGTAAAATGAGAAAAATAACAACATCTCTTATTACCATATAATATTAATGAGAGGGTCAAATAGGAAGAAACATGTTTGAATTACTTAGCATTTTTACACAACTTTACAATATTAGATTTAGTTATCATTACCACATTCTCTTCTGAACCATTATAAACTATAAAAACTGATTATTATTGAACATCTATGATGTACATACACTGGTGCTTTACACTATTAGTGATTAATATGAGTTTCATTATACAAGTTATTTGAGAATTTTTAGTTGTTTTCTATAATTAAACATTAATTCTATTCCAAATGCTGATGTTTTTAATTGACAATCTTCCCTTGCACTACATTTTAGTTCATGAAAACTTACATAATATCACAAAACTGGATATTTAGAGCAATGGGTAACAAAACCTGGTATTTTGTCAATACAGAGAATGCTCATCAGACCCTACTCTTCTGTGTCAATTGTCAATTCATTTTTTAAGGCTCCTTCAGTGCCCGTGACTTTCATGGCAATTATAAAACTTCTCTTAGGTGCCCTGAAATTCACTTTGCTACTCTTCCTCTACCATGACTAAGAGAAAACGTGGTGAACTGCCTAAGACCTGTACACCTAGATGTATTGAGTGTTTCTCATTGTAAAACATGATAGTTTTCTACCTATCTGTAGGAGAGGGAACATTTGTTCTTTTTTGAGTGCCTCAAATCTATAAGGGAGAGTTCCATTTCCTGCCCCTGCTGTGCCCTGCCTCTCACAATCATTTGGCTCAACTACTGGGAAAAAAGCAGGGTGTGCAATTGACCTAATATAGGGTGCCCTACTTTCTTTTTGTCCCTTCATATTCTCTAATCCCATGGAGTACACATAGATGATATAGAAATAGAAATGGAGATATAAAAAGAAAAAAGATATAAAATTAAAGATATTTAAGAAAAGAAAAATAGATATAGATACAGGTGATGTGTAGGTGGAAAATCTTCCACTCACGGACTGTTGCTCCTTGACATCCTCTTCTACTCTTCACCCACTGTAAATTCCATTGTCAATCATTACAGATCCTCTCTTGCTTAAGCCTATACCAAGATTCTTTTGCCCCACAGGTTTTACACACTTGGTTAAATCCTAAACTCTGTCTACTCTGTGTTTTCTTTTGGTCAGTTCCACAAGGCTAGAGGGAAAATACAAACCATATGTGTGTGTGTGTATTGGTTCTTAATGCTTCCTGGCTCTCAAGCAATACTTTGCTAATTCTCTCTCCCACTGTGAAGGGTCACTATTTCACTCATTTTCTTCTCTAAGCAGTCAGTCTGTATGTTCTTTCACATTTTTATCCTCGACTTTGTATTTTAACAGGATAATTAAAAGCAATGCCATAGATTCCTGTTATAATATCTATGCACCTATATGCACAAATATCTACAAGCACTTTCTTTGTGTTTAGTTACCCATAATTCTATCTAAAATCTATCTCTTTATTTGGGCATTAGATCCTGTATGTTGAAATCATATATAATCCATCATATTCCTCTCCAACAAGTTAATGTCAGACAAGGAATTGTATCTTTGGTGATGTAATCAAGCTTGATGGCTTTAAATACGACCTATATATTGTTAACTCCCCAGTCTTTTTCTCCAGTAACAATTCTGTGTCCTGTATTTCACCATTCTCGACATTTCCACTTGGATATCTAATGTATACCTCAAACTCAACATAACCAAGAGATAATTTTTGCTCTTTATGCTGACACCTGCTCTACCAATAACCTTTCTCCAATTGGTTGATACCAATTACATCTTTCTACTTGTTTGGAATAAATAATTAACATTTTGAAGTCATTTTTGTTTTCTCTATTTTATATTGTGTGTCAAATATATCAGAAAATATTTGCTCAACATTCAAAATACATACTAAATACAATCAGTTCTCATTACTCAATCACTGCCATGCTGACCCAAATCCTCTTAGTTCTCCTTTGGATCAGTGCAAATTGCATTTTAATAGTTTCCCCTGCTCCCATGCTTGGCCCCTTATAGTCTGCTCTTAATTATTCAACCAGAGTAAGTGGATAATTCACTGCCCTGTAGAATATCTTACAATGGCTCCTCATTCCACAAATGCTGAAGTCACTGAAATGGTCTATATGATTCTTCTACAGCTTGCCCATTACCTCTGAATTCATCATCTACTTCTCATCCATTGCTTACTCATCTCCAACTATACTAGCTTCTTTCCTGTAACCACAGTATACTAAGAATACTTTCATCTTAATGCATTTTTTCCAACTATTTCCTCTGACTTTCCCACTCTTCCCCTAGGTATTCACTTGGCTAATTTCATCACTTTCTTTAACTCTTGGTTTAGATTGTATCTTCCCAATTAGGTCCAATCCCACCTGACCTACTTAATACTACATATTTCCTTCCCCCACACACACCATGTTAAATCTCCTTTAGACTGCTCCTATCTCCATTTTTAACAATGTATAATTTACTTATCTACTATAGTGACTTGTGACTTTCATCCCTTATTTCTATATTAAAAGACAGAAACAGATAGGACAGATATCTGTGCTACTTTGTTCAGTAATATATTCTAAATAATGGGAATATAATCTGGAGTGTAATAGGTGGTAAAAAAATGAATATTAATTAAATAATATAGGGGTGAAGCCTATTGTTTTTTCATTAGTGTTCCTAGAGATGTATCTGTTTAAACTTTTTTTTTCTTTTTGTTTCTGGCATTCTACCCCAAAATCACAGAGGTCACTAAGTCTAAACTGATTGAGATAAAGTCAGGTGTATAAGGAAAACTATCTTAAAATTGTCAGTTCCTACATAAAATGTTAATCAGCAATTGTTTGCTTGCTTTTTAACTTAGTTCTCAGAACACTTTGAAGATTGTGTTAGTAACAACATTTTATATAAGAAGAAAAAGCCATTTAGAAAATTAAGTAATATACCCAAGGTCATACAACGAGATATTGACATAATTACTTTTTGAGCTGATGTATTTTTAACTTTATTCCCTCCATGTCACACCAAGAATCATGATCATGTTCCACTTTTCTTATCTCTATTTAAATGCCCTGCTTCTCCATATATTTTCTAGTTTCTTATCACTCTAATCACATTCTTTAGGCTATAAATGAAGCCAGTGATTACAGGCTGCCCACCCCCGACCCCAATCAAAGTGAACTTGTATATCAAGTCTTAGGTTCACTTTGAATGTATAAATATGGAAATATGTGTCACAGGTTTATACCTTATAAAAAAAAGTTGTTAATTTATAATACCATAATAACATAGTGGTATTAGTGTTTGCCATGACACAATTAGCATACTTAACTCTCTATATGGTGAATGGGAGAAAATATTAAAACGTGTATTTGTTCCTAGGTTGCTTCCTTGCATTTCTCCTTTACGCTCCTCCTCCATTCCATTTTATTCCATGACTCTCTTCTTTTAACATTTATGAAACCCCCACTAAATATGAGATACATTACTAGGTAGTAGAAAGCACAAACATAAAGACAGGCATAATCAAAGCATTCAGAGTCCAAATTGGAGTGAAACCTGTGTACAACAGATTGTGATATATTTTTCTTTAAATGCTGTAATGAAAATACATACAAGTAGGGAAAATAGGTTTTATTAGCATCTCATTATCTTTTCTAAGTATGTTTCTGTGTGTGCTTACCTACTTTGAGATAAAAATCACTTTGTTGACTGTGCATCGTGGCTCACTCCTGTAATCCCAGTACATTGGGAGGCTGAGGCAGGTGGATCACTTGAGCCCAGGAGTTTGAGACCAGTCTGGGCAACATGGTGAAACCCCATCTCTAACAGATATACAAAAACTTATCCAGGCATAGTGGCACATGCCTGTAGTCCCAACTACTCAGGAGGCTGAGATTTCAGGATCGCTTGAGCCTAACAAGCAGAAGTTGCAGTGAACCGAGATGGTGTCACTCCAGCCTGGGCAACAGAGTAAGACCCTATCTCAAAAAAAAAAAAAGAAAAGAAAAGAAAAGAAAAGTCACTTCATTAAAAATTCTACTTCTGTTTAAGTGTTATTATGTAATGAAGAGATATAGGAATTACTCGCACACATTCCATGAGGTTCTAAATATTTTTTTAAAATAATATTGAAGATACTTTCATAGTAATTTAGTTTCAACCCTCAAGAAAAATGATCTCCAGAAAATGAGCATATTGTAAAGCTTTTTGCAGACTTAAACTGGAACAATTTTAAGGACTATTTAGCATTAAGCTAAATGATGCTTTAAATAGTAGTAGCATACCTTTTCAATTTAATGGCTCCACAGCTTCAATCACCAAAACTTAGCCGAATTCTGTTTCAAATTGAAAATCAAAAAAGGTGTTAAACCTAAAAGAGTTTGAAACCAGATAAAACCTAGATGAAATTTTATTCCACATATTGTTGCACTTGTTTGGTTGAGTCAAATTCAATATTATGTTGAATGTCAGGAGGAACTTGGCATCAGTGCTGCAAATATTTTGTTTGACAATATGTATTTAAACAACTGAGTCAATATAGCCTCATCTGTACATCTTTCTGCTAACAAGGGACTCGAAGTTTGCATTCCAGGCACTGGTGCTAGCAAAGACCAGTGTGGCAAGTCCTGCGAAGGGTAAAAATATTAATTCATTATTCTGAAGGCAAGGCTTCCTATCAATACATGGAAAGAAATAAAAGTAAATTCACAGAATTACATAGAAATCAATGTAGAATATAAATTATTATATCGTAGTCATTAAGCATCTTTTGAACTCCTTTTCTGGCTTGAGAATTTTATCCTGTTATGATTCACATTTATCAATGTAGAAGTCCAAACCTACCTTTCTAATTAGCAGATATATGCAATTCTATGATTCGGAAATGAAAAAGCAGAGGTACACAAAATTTGTTCTTTCTTTAGGCATTGGAGATATCAAGCTTTAGGGGAGCAACAGTGTCAGGGCTTCTACCATCCAGTCCCTTGGCTCACCTATAATACACATGATGTGTTTGATGAGCTTCCCAATGCAGAATGGCAGCAGCAGTAGCTTCTTCCTTAAGCCAATCTCTATGCTGTTCTATGTGCTTTTCCTTCTTGAGTAACTTACTCATGAGTTACTTCTGGTACTTTAAGAGAGTCCGTGAGGTATGATGTATCATTTAATAAATGTAATGCCTAATTTCATTCTGATGTTTGAAACCAAGAACTCTGTGTAATGGCACAAATTATCGTATTATGGCTCAACTTTTCCATGACTCTTGACAATCTTCACAATTTTTCGACCTACTGTTTCTGTCATAAAATTCTAGACAAACACACCAGCCCACACCCACATACATTCTCACACACAACTTTCAACTTTCATTTAGGTTTTGTTTTTCTCTTCTATCATGAAGACTTCTGAGACCAGCTGGAGGAAAGCATACAGAGAAACTTGCAATACCATAATAAATTCATAGTAATCAACCTTTAAATGTTGAAATTTATATATTTCCAATGCATTTTATCTACATTTAACTTTACATATCTCCATGTCCCTCTTCTAGGATCTTAACTCTCATGAAAGCCTTTGTCACTGTTAGCAACTCTACTTTTTACAAAACCCTTTAATCCCTTTACTTTCCTGACACGTAAACTGAATTTTCATACTGTATGTCCATTTTTTTTCTTCTTCATCTCACCTCTAATTCCCAATAGTCAAACTAGCTAAAAAAAAAAAATGTTGATAAGTTCCAATGCATCTTAGACTCAAAATACTCAGATCTGGATTGTCTGTCACTTCAAAAGCATTTGCTTTCTTTCTCTTCTCCTGTCCACCCATTCTTTCGATGCTTTCTCCTATATTAGGGAGTAGCAGCACCATCTATTCAATCTAAAACCCAGAAATTCAGAGTCTATGTCTCTGCCTTCCCCCTCAATTCTAATATTCCACCAATTACTAGTTTTACCAATTCTACCACCACTTACATGTCTCCATAATTCATCTGCTTTGTTCTTTGATATACACAATGATGATTAGTTCAAGACACCACATGTCTTACCTATATTACTGCAAAATGTCTGACAAACTAGATATTATCCCCATTCTCTTATACTTTCCCATCTATTCTCTATAGTGCAGCCATAAAAATAAGCCTAAAGCATCAATATCTTGCCCAATATGAGTTATTTCTAAAGATTCTAGTTTGGATAATATCTAATCTTCTTTTTTCATGGCCTATCCAATCCCTGACAACCTCTCTAGGCACATAGTCCCCTAAAGCTCTCTTGCATGCTAAGATGTAAGCAGGAGGAGACTGATAAATTTCTGAAAAGCACCCTGCTTCTCTTATACTTAGAGGCTTAGCATATTACTAACTACTACTAATATGCTTTTTTAGGGAAGTGATTTATAATGTACTAAAAACAGTAGATGTCTTTTCTAAGTCTTCTCATAAATACTGGCATGTTATTCATATAATTATTACAATAAATCTTAATGATTATTTAATTATATATAGTTTTAAAGAATATTGAAAACCTTGTTAGAGCAGATAATTTTTAAAGAATTTCTCCACATTTTCCCTCAAAGTCTAGCAGTATAAAACTAACTGAACAACAGATAATTGATACGAATCTGTGAAATAAATTGTAATAGTTAATTTTAAATGTCAACTTGACTGGGTTCAGGGATGCCCAAATAGCTGGTAAAATATTATTTCTGGGTGTGTCTGTGAGGGAGTTTCTAAACGAAACTGGAATTTAAATCAGTGGACTGAGTAAAGAAGATCTACCAACACCAATGTGGGCAGGCATCATCCAATCCCTTGTGAGCCTAAATAGAACAAAATGACAGAGGAAAGGTGAATTCTTTCTCTCTCTCTCTCCTTGAGTTGGAACATCTATCTTTTCTTGTGCTTGGACATGGGTGTTCCTGGTTCTCAGGACTTCAAACTCTGGGATCTGGTCCAGTGCCTTTCCCTCCAATACCCTCCCGTCACTTCTTAGGATTTCAGCTTTGGACTAGGAGTTACAACAGCAATAATCCTGGTTCTCAGTCTTTCAGACTTGGATGAGTCCTTCCATGGCCTCCATAATCAAGTGGGCAAATTTCTGTAATAAGCTTTTCCTGATATATATCTATATATTAGTCCATTTTCATGCACTGAAAAAGATACTGAAAACTAGGTAATGTTTAAAGAAAAAGAGGGTAAATAGGCTCACAAGTGGCTGGCAGTCCTCACAATCATGGAAGAAGGTGAAAGTCACATCTTACATTGGTGTTAGGCAAAAGAGAGAATGAGAACCAAGTGAAAGGGGCTTCCCCTTATAACAGCATCAGATCTCATGAGACTTATTTACTACTAGCAGTGAATGATCAGAGAACAGTATGGGGGTAACAGTTCCCATGATTCAATTGTCTCCCACCAGGACCTTCCCACAATACATGGGGGCTATAATTCAAGATGAGATTTGGGTGGGGACACAGCAAAACCATATCAATCTATATGAGTGTGTGTGTGTGTGTGTGTGTGTGTGCATACACATATCAATCTGTGTGTGTGTATATATATATACATACATATATACAAATAGGATATCTGTGTGTGTGTATATATACTTGTGTATATATACATGTGTATATATGTATGTATATATATACATACACAGATATCCTATTTGTTCTGTTTCTCTGAAGAACCCTAACACATAAATAATATTCATTCTAACACATAAATATTATTCATTCTATATGTAGATTCATTATTATAGATTCATTTTTTGCAATGTGTATACAAACACACACATACATACACAACAACTTTGGGGAGTATATTTGAAGTTCAATAAATTATACTTACTCGAATACACAATTTGAGAAACTCCATATTTTTTTTTTCTGAGAATGTATCATCATAAGTAAAATAACAAAAAAGTCATCAACTTCAAAAGTTACTTCTTGTCCCTGTGAAATTTATCTGTTCCTTAACCTCTGTCCCAAGAAACCACTGCCTGCTTTTTGTTACCATATATTGATTTGCATTTTCTAGAATTTATATCAACAGAATCAAACATTATGTAGTTTCTAGTCTGATTTATTTAACTTAGCATAATACTTTTGAGATTCATTCAAGTTATTGTGCATGTAAGCAATCTGTTTTCTTTTACGTTGAATAATATTCCATTGTGAGGATATAACACAGGTTGTTTATTTACATTCTGGTCATAGACACTAGGTTTATTTCCAGTCTTTGACTATTATAAATAGAGTTGCTATAAACAATCACTAGGCAACTTTTTATATTTCTCCTGGGGACATACTTAATTGAGTTGTTCTGATTAATAAAGTAGTTTTACCATTTCACATATCTACCTTTCTCTCAGCAATGTTTTGAAATGGCTATTGTAGAAGTCTTGGACATCCCCATTCAATTTGTTTGTATTTTATTTTATTGTTATTTGCATATTTTGATATTACTATAAAATGGTTTTTAGAAGTTAATTTCATTGAAACAATGACTGGAAATAATAGCTGTCTTGAGGTGGAAGCCATGAGTTGAGAAAAGTAAAATACTTACATACAAGGGCCTGCATCACAGATGCTTGAAAGCAGCCTCAAGAGCATGAACTGCCAACCCAACTTTTTATAATAAAAAGTAACCTCTTATCCACTATTTATGAATGAAAAATAGTTCATTGGAGTATTGTTTTGAACATCTATACTATGTATTAAATTTGAATAAGTATCCATATTATTTACTCTTTTAAATATTATCTGCTCACTGGATGTCAGCATGAAGGTGGAATAGGACTTTCCAGTGCTCATTCCTGCAAAAGGAACATCAATTTGAACAACTATTCATGCACAAAAACACAGTCATAATCACTAAGGAAGCCAGATGATAGATGACAGTACCTGGCTGGACCACAGAAATCAGAGAAGAGTCTTTGAAGAGCATAGGAAGGGCAGTTTTACTTTACTCATATTCCCTCCTTCAAACTCAGACATAGCGTGGAGAGATGTACTGTCTGATTGGGGGAAGGAGAGGAAAGTGAGCACCAGACTTTGGCTTGGACTACAATACTAGGCCTGCCCCAGTAAAGCCCAGCACCAAGCAGGTCCCCAAGGCCCCAGACCCCAAACTCCTACCCTCAGTCTGAGCCACCAGACCTGCCCTGTTATCAGGCTGGATTCTGCAATCCCAGACTCCAGGCCTTCCTGGCAAACTCAGTCTCCAGGACCACCCACCTCAGGCCAACCCCAGGAGCCGCAGCCTCCCAACTGACCCAGCACCAGCTTGGTCCCTGTAGCTTTTGGCTACAGGCCCACCCCAGGGTCTGACCAGCCCCACAGATTCTGGCTCCAGGTCTGCCCTGTATACTCTGTTTCTAGGTGCACCCTAGAATCAGGCCCACCCTGCCAGCCTAAAATCCCGCACCATATCTAGCACTAGGCTTGTCTCTACTTCCCTAATTATAAGGCTGACACACATAGACCTAGACTGGCCATCCTCTGCAAATATAGGTTATAGGATGCCCAGTACCAGGTCATCCCCTGGGGCCCCTGGCTCTAGGCCCACCTCAGGCTCCAGATCAATCCAAAGTCGGGATGATCCACACAACCCCAGGCTTTAGGCCTGTGCCAGCATCAGGTCAGCACTCTGGTCTCAAGCACCATGCTAGCACCCCAGACATAAGCTTCAGGCCTGTCCCTGTGGATCCAGCTTCCACAGCAGCATACTAACACCCATGAACCCCAGACCCAGATCAATGCACACACTCCCAGGGTCCAGATGGCCAGATATAGGCTCTATACCTGTCCCAGCATAAGACCAGTAAACCCAGAACGGACCTAACATCTGGGTCCACTGGGACATGCCTGGAGGCTGAGTCCACTGGGGCTGGGCTGGTGCTCAAGTGGATTTGAAACCTAAGTCTACAGGACAGGACAGTATCCTGCTATAGTTCATGTGTCCTGGATAGGGTCTAGCCCAATAAACCCCAAAGCCAATCTGGCCTCTCCGGACCAAGGCTCCAGTACCACCCTAGAAGACTAGGCTCTAGGCCAATTCCTATGGACTCATGACCCAGCTATGCCCTGCAGACTCAGGCTTCAGGCCGACACTAGCACTAAGTCAGCCCCAGTGAACTTAGCCTCCAGGCATGTCCCAGTGAACCCAGATGTCAGGTTCATTCTGATGCCTGGCCAACTGATGTACAATCAGGGTCAGGGTCCACCCCAGAGCCCCATCAGTCCTTGTGGACCCACCCCTACCAATACAGCACCTACTGATACAGTTATAAACACAGAGCCTAGAGATAAACAGACATAAACACAGATAAAGATAGATTACAGACACATATACAGATACGGTCCCCACCAATACACCAGGCTCACCCTCACTTTCCTTTTAAGCACACACATGGGCTAATAGTAAGAGGCTGGATAAAGATATTTTATGCAAATGGAAACCACAAGAGAGAGGAGGTAGCTACACTTATATCAGATAAAATAGATTTCAAATCAAAAGCTGTAAAAAGAGACAAGTGCCAATTCATTAAAAGGATATAACAATTATAAAAGTACATGAATCCAAAATTGGAGAACCTAAATATATAAAGTAAATATTAATACATAAAAGGAAGATATAGATGATAATAAAATAATAATGGGACTTACATCCTTCACCACTGGCAATAGGTAAATTATCCCGACAGAATATCAACAAGAAAACATTGGACTTAAACTATACTTTAGATCAAATAAATCTAACAGACATATGCCAAACATTCCATGCAACTTCAGTAGAATACTCACTTATTCTTTGCAAATACACACAGAACACTCTCCAGGATATATTATATGTTAGTCCACAAAACAAGTTTTAACATATTTAAAAAGAATTAAATCATATCAAATAAATGGTATGAAACCAGAAATCAATAACAGGAGAAATGTTGGAAAATTCACTTATATATGAAAGTTAAACACTATGCTCCTGAAGAATTAATGAGTGAAATAAATTAAAAGAAAAATTTAAAAATAATTTTGGGAAAAAGAATTAAACATATAACATAGCAAAATGTATGGGATGCTTATAGCTATACATGCTTTCATCAAAACAAGAAAAATCAAACAACTTTATGCATGCATCAAGGAACTAGAAAAAGAGCAAGCTAAGCCCAAAGTTAGTAGAAGAAAGAACATAATAAAGATAATAGCAGAAAGAAATGCTAGATAAACAACAGAAAAGAACAATGTGCTAGTCTGTTTTGTGCCACCATAACAGAATACAACAGACTGGATAATTAAAAAAAAAAAAAAAAAAAAAAGAAAGAAAGAAAAACAACAACAACAACAACAACAACAACAAACAGATACTATGCGCTCACAGTCCTGGGGGCAGGAAGGTCCAAAATCAAGGTGCTGGAATTTGGTGAAGGCCTTCTTACTGTGTCATAAGATGGCTGAAGGCATCACATGGTGAAGGACAGATGAACAAGGAAGGGCAACAGAAAGCAAGAGATAGAGAGCAAGACAAGATGAACCCACTCCCGAGATTACAGCACTGATCCATTCATGAAGGCTCTGCCTTCATGACATAAACACATCCCATACTATAACAATGGCAAATTTCTTTTTTTAAAAAAATAATTTCTAGGGTACATGTGCAAAACGTGCAGGTTTGTTACATATGTATACATGTGCCATGTTGGTGTGCTGCACCCATTAACTCCTCATTTATATTAGGTATATCCCCTAATGCTATCCCTCCCCACTCCCCCCACCCCACAACAGGCCCCAGTGTGTGATGTTCCCCTTCTCGTGTCCAAGTGTTCTCATTGTTCAACTCCCACCTATGAGTAAGAACACACAATGTTTGTTTTTTTTTTGTCCTTGTGATAGTTTGCTGAGAATGATGGTTTCCAGCTTCGTCCATGTCCCTACAAAGGACATGAACTCATCATTTTTTATGGCTGCATAGCATTCCATGGTGTACATGTGCCACATTTTCTTAATCCAGTCAGTCATTGTTGGACATTTGGGTTGGTTCCAAGTCTTTGCTATTGTGAATAGTGACAATGGCAAATTTCAACATGATTATGAAGGAGACAAACTTTCAGAGCATAATTATCAACAAAACTATGAGTTTGTATTTTGAAAAGATGAACAAAAATCAATAAATCTTTAACTAGACTTAGAAAAAAAGAGAAGCTTAGAGTAAATAAAACCAGAAATGAAAGAGGAGATGTTGCAATTCATATCAAAGAAATACAAAGGATTATTAGACACAACTATACACAATTATATGCCAACAAAATGGATAACCTAGAAGTAGATCAATTCCTAGACACATTTAACCTGCCAACATGGAATCATGAAGAAAAAGAAAGTCTTAACTGACAAATAAAAAAAAAAAAAAAGGAGTTTGAGTCAGTAAAAACAGTTTTATATCAAGGAAAAGCCTAGGACCTGTTGGCTTCAGTGTTAAATTCTACTGAACATTTAAATGACACCAATGCTTCTCAAACTCTTCCAAAAAATTGAAGAGGAGAGAACACTTTCAAACTCATTTTACAAGACAGGCGTTACTCTGATACCAAAGCTAGTCAAGGAGATTACAAGAAAAACAAAATTAAAGGCGAATATCACCAATGAACAAAGATAAAAAATCCTCAGCAAAATAATACAAAACCAAATTCAACAGTACAATGAAAGGATCATTAACTGTGATCAAGTGGGATTTGTGGAGGGATGCAAAGATGGTTTAACATATGCAAATCCATAAATGTGATATACCACTTTAACAGAATGAAAGTCAGAATACACATTATCATCTTACTAGATACAGAAAAAGCTTTTGACAAAATTCAACATCTTTTTATAACAAAAACTCTTAAGAAATTAAGTATAGAAGGTATGTACCTCAATTCAATAAAGGTCACACATGATGAATCCACAGCTAACACTGTGCTCAGCAGTAAAAGCTTTTCCTTAAATATCAGGAACAAGTCAAGGGTGTTCACTCTTGCCACTTCTTCTCAACGTAGTATTAGAAGTTCTAGCTGGAGCACTTAAGTAAAAGAAAGATATAAAAGACATATAAACTGGAAAGGATGAAGTTAAATTGTTTCTATTTTTAGGCAATATGCTCTTATATGGAAAACTCTAATGACTGCATCAAAACACTGTTAGAACTAATAAACAAATTCACTAAAGTTGTGGGGTACAAAATTAACATACAATAACCAGTAGCATTTTATACTAAACAAACTATCTGAAAAAGAAATAAAAAAACACAACTTATAACAGCTATAGATCACACTTAGGAATAACATTTAACCAGAAGGGTTAAAGAACTCGTACACTGAAAACTGTACAAGGTTGATAAAAGAAGTTTAAGAATGCACACGTTATGAAATAATAATTTATGTTCATAGATTGGAAGAAATACAATTGTTAAAATGTCTGTACTACTGAAAATACTCTACAGATTCAATAAATTCCCTGTCAAATTCCAATGACACTTTTCACAGAAATAGAAAAAAAAAATCCTAAAATTAGCATGAAACCACAAAATACCCCGAATAGCCAAAGAAATCCTGAGTAATAAGAACTACACTGGAGGTATCACATTACCTGACTGGAAAATGCATTACAAAGCTATAGTAATTAAACAGCCTGTCACAGACATAAAAATAGATGCATGGACCAGTGGAATAAATAGAGTCTTGAAATAAATCCACAAATTAATGGTCAATTGAATTTTGACAAAGTGCTAATATGGTTTGGGAAATTGTCCTCTCCAGATCTCAAGTTGAAATTTCTAAAGCTGAAGGTAGAGCCTGATAGGAGGTGTTTGGGTCCTGGGAGCAGATCCCACATGAATGCCTTAGCACCATTCCCTTGGTGATGAGTTCCTACTCAGTTCACATAAGATTTGGTTGTTTAAAAAATATGGCACCTCCTCCTCACTTGCTCACCTGCTTGCCATGTGAAGCGCTGGTTCTTCCTTTGCCTTCCACCATGTTTGTAAGCTTCCTGAGTCCCTCATGAAAAGCCAGTGCCAACACTATGCTTCTTGTAGAGCCTCCTGAACCATAAGCTGAAATTAAACCTCTTTTCTTTCTAAATTATGCAGTCTCAACTTTTTGTTTATAGCAACACAGGAACAGACTAACACCGGTGCCAAGAACACAGAGTAGGGAAAATACAGTGTCTTCCATAAATGATATTGGGAAAACGGAATATTCACATGCAGAAGAATGAAATTAGACTTTTAACTCACAGCATATACAAAAACCTACTCACAGTGAATTAAAGTAAATGTAAAGCTTGCATTGTAAAATTAATACAAGAAAACAGGGGAAAATATTGAAGATATTGTTGCCAGCAAATGGTATTACCCAAACTGAAAACCATTTCCTGACAAAGGAAATAGTCAACAGAAAGAAAAGACATCTTAATAAATGAGAGAAAATATTACCAAATAATACATCTAAGAAGTGGCTAATATTCAAAATATGTAAGGAACTCAACCAGCTACATAGCAAGAAAACGAATAACCAGATTTTAAAATGAGCGAAAGATTGAATAGATATGTTTTAAAAAGGAAACAAATAAATGGTTACAAGGCATATTTTTAAAATGCTCAGCATCACTAATCATCAGGAAAATGTAAATTAAAATCAAAAAGAGATATCACTTTACATCTGTTAAAATAAATATTATCAAAAATATGAAAAATAACAAGGAAGGGTGTGGAGAAAAAGGGAATCTTGAGCAACATTAGTGAGAATGTAAATTAATACAGGCATTATAGAGAACAACATGAATGTTCCTCAAAAAAATAATTATAAGGCTAGGCGCGGTGGCAGCCTGGCCAACATGGTGGAACCTTGACTCTACTACAAATACAAAAAAAGTAGCTGGGCATGGTGAGACTAGCCTGGCCAACATGGTGAAACCTTGACTCTACTAAAAAGACAAAAAATTAGCTGGGCGTGGTGGCAGGTGCCTGTAATCACAGCTACCTGGGAGGTAAGGCAGGAGAATTGCTTGAAACCAGGAAACAGAGGTTGTGGTGAGCCAAGATCATGCCACGGCACTACAGCCTGGGCAACAGAACGAGACTCTGTCTTAAAAAAAAAAAAAAAAAAAAAAAAAAATTAACAATAGAACTGCCATGTGATCCAGCAATCCTACTACTGTGTGTATACCTAAAACAAATGAAATCAATAAATCAATATATGGAAAAGATATTAATGTTTCCATGTTTCTTGCAGCACTTTTCACAATGGCCAAGATACGGAAGCAATCTAAGAGTCCATTAAGGATGAATGAATAATGAAAATGTGGCATATGTACACAATGGAATTCTATTCAGCCTTTGAAATGAAGGAAATCTTATCATTTGCAATAACATGGATGAACCTGGGGAAGTTTATGTTAATTGAAATAAAACAGATGCAAAAAAAAATTGCATGATCTCATTTCTATATGAAATCTGAAAAAGTTGAAGTCATAGAAGCAGAAAATAGAAACAGAAAATAGCAGCCCACCAAGGGATAGTAGGCACTGTGGGGAGAGAAGGTTTACAAAGCTGTGGATCAACGGATAGAAAATTTCGGTTAAATCAAATGAAAATGTTCAAAAGATCTATTTCACAACATGGTTACTTACAATTCGTAACAATATTCTTGAAATTGCTAAGACATTTTAGTGTTCTCATCACAAAAATAATAAGCATATGAGATAATGCATATATTAATTAGCTCAATTTAGCCATTCCACAATGTGTATAAACATTTCAAAACATCATGTAGTATACGATAAATATACACAATTCATGCCAATTAAAAATATATAAATTCATTAAAAACGTGTTTGTGCAGGCAATTTATGGAATTAGATTTTAGTGTTTTTCATATGAATCTAAACGAATTATTTTAATAACGCATTTGTCTTCTAATTTTAAACATAAAAATTTTGTCTGTTATCAGGACAAAGCTGTGATTCCTCTTTGAGATAATTTTAATTTTGGAATGTCATTCTCAGCCGGTCTCAGTAGCTCATGCCTGTAATCCCAGCACTTTGGGAGGCTGAGGCGGGCAGATCTCCTGAGGTTGGGAGTTCAAGACCAGCCTGAACAACGTGGAGAAACTCTGTCTCTACTAAAAATACAAAAATAAGCCAGGTGAGGTGATGCCCCGCCTGTAATCCCAGCTACTCAGGAGGCTGAGGCGGGATAATCGCTTGAACCCAGGAGGCAGAGATTGCAGTAAGCTGAGAGTATACCATTGTACTCCAGCCTGCACAACAAAAGAAAAACTTCATCTCAAAAAAAAAAAAAAAGTCATTTTCTCTCCAGCAAGAAGGTTAGTCAATAAACTATAATTACAATTTTAAAAAATATTTGCATGTTTCTTTATCTTAATCTGATAAAAACTACAATTTAGTGACTTCCAAAATCTTTTTCGCTATTAGTTGCATACTAAAGAAAATTATGTCTCCTAGTTTCGTTTTTTCCACAGTTTCCATTAACAAATTGAAATGTGTACCTCTTGAAGAAAGAAAAAGTCCTCTTTTGAAGTACAAACTTTCTAGTATTTGTTTAACCAAAAATTCCATTTCTTTCTCCTCAAACCACCTAGGTTTTTTCTCACAACAGATCAATATTAAATATATTTGTGACAGTATTTTCATAGAAGATGTATGGAAAATATCAGACATATCTGTATTTTACATAGGATAAATACAAAATGTAACAAGCACTAGGTAAACTCAGGGTAAACCCAATTCACATAGAATACTGACTAGCACACAAAAATGATAGCAGAAAGCAGACACTGTAGATATTTGCATTTACTTTTAAATTGCAATTCTAGTTATTTCATATTTCTCCCACAATGCTGCTAGTTTGTCAAAAATCAATTTAATGGTGAACAGTCATGATTCATTGCATAAAGTAATAGAGCTTCCTTTCCTTGCTTATCTTTCTTCCTTCTCTTATTTCTTTCCTTCCTTTCTTTCTTTTCCTTTCAATCTTTCAAAATATTAATATTTAGGGGCTTGCACATGCTAGGATGCAATATTGATTAAAGAATTGAAATACTTTTCAGTTCCTTCAAATCTTAAAACACAATCTCAGTTTGGGAATAATATGACCAACATTAGAACTGCAATCTTTAAGTTTAGATTTTTTCCCATCTCACTTCTTGAGCCTGTGGAACATTGACAATTGTTAAGAGATAATTCTCCATAGGTCGGTTGTTTTCTGTACATCTTAAAAGTTTCAAGATGTACAGTTAAGATGTGCAGAAAGACTGCCTTTGATATGTACTATCTTTTAAAAGACGTGTTCAACAAACCAACTTGGAAAATACTCGACTTTTTTTTTTTTTTTTTTTTTTTTTCAGTATGGTACAAACAGTGTTTTCTTCTGGGAAAAGAATAAATTTGTTTGCAAATGTTTGCTTGGAGAGGGTTGTTTGCAGCCCTCTGTTAAAAAAAAAAAAAAAGTGATTTTCTAGTTTAAAATTTCTCACCACATGTGTTACAAACTCCCTGTATTCTCAGCATCCATATAGGTCAATGGGACTGAGGGGACTGGTACAAACATAAAATCCATGGTGCCTTCTAGCCACAGATAATCAAGTTATCTTCTTCTGAGCCCAGGGTCTTGTGTCTTCTGACAGCATTCATGAATCTCAGAGCTTTCGTACGTTTCTTATTGGCTTATACCTAACAATAGGCTTGGTTCACTTTCTCTGCCTTTTGCTATTCTCATGTACCCCCATCTTGCCAAGCCTGATTTCTGACCACCCAAGGCCAGAGATATAGAGATATGTGGGTAGAAGAGGAAAGTCAAAGAAATTTCTTAGTTCATTGCTTTTGAAATTATATTATCTAGTGTTGTCAGGTGTTTGAAATTGATCCCTATACCTACATTGTTCATTTATGAGGTCTTCGGAGTTTTTATCCCCCAAACATTGAAATTTCTAATTTGCAATTTCCTTGACATGAAAAAATACAGGTCTGGCTAGTCTTTAATAGCTACTTCTTCAGGCCATAGGAACTTGGAATCAGCTTGCCCATCCAGCTGATTCTGTTGAGTTAAACATCAATTCTCTTTTTCATTCATGGACATGGTATGCTGCACACACTACTTGCCCAACAAAAGCTGAAAACACATACAGGCTTAGATGTGACAACTTGTATTCCACTCAGAGAAACTACATAGCCTGGTTTGTGCCATCTTGGTTTATCAAGAGTAGTAGTGCTGCAAAACCCAGGGCACTGTGCTTCTAAACTTTCATAAGACACATATTCTTTGTTTCCTCTGTAAAAACCCTGATCTCCTGACTTGAAATTAATAGGATAATACATCTTTTCCTCCCATATTGAGTGAAAGTAATGGAAAGAACACAAAACTCTTTTGATTTTATTTACAGATAAATACTTGTCTCAAATTCTGACTCCTGAGAATTTATATTCTGAAATAGAAGTTAGAGATTACCCCCCAAAAATGAGACATTTTAACCCACCTGTACTGCCACGTTTTACAATAAGTTCTGCATGCTGGATTTTGATTCTGACTCCTATTTTCTTGGGCTAGAAGTTGTAACTAAGTTGAAAATAGTTCTAATTATTAAATTGATATATTTGTTTTAGCTAATAATATAGTACCACAATGTTCTGTATTATAATTACAAGGGCTATTATTTTAAGAGATTAAGTAATTTTTCCCTCTCTACTTTGCTTCCAGCCTTTTATGAATACAAAGTAAAAGTGAGATAAATGATCAAAAAGAGGGAAATAAGTAACAAATAGGAAACGATAACAAATTTGAATACTTGAGAGTCCATGTTCTGAAGATATTGTTACCAAAACACCAGGGATTTGGTCTAGATCCTCTTGCTCACTGCACAGTAAGTCAATCACTGCCATAACAAGTATTGCCAAGGAAGAGGACTTTAATTCGGTGCTGCAGCTGAGAAGATGGGGCTCAGTCTTACATTCATCTCCCTGACAGGTCAAAACTAAGGTTTAAATAGCAGGGAAGAAATGTAACGATGTATAAGAAAACAGAAACTAGGAAGGGGTCAAGGAAGCAATAAGGATGAATGAGATGTCCAGGGTCTCATGAACGTGGTGATCTGGTGAGTTTCAGTTCTTGGATAATTTATTTTCTTTCCTTCCTTCCTTCCTTCCTTCCTTCCTTCCTTCCTTCCTTCCTTCCTTCC
>NC_045436.1:151650858-151678827 GCF_002776525.5 Piliocolobus tephrosceles
TCCTTCCTTCCTTCCTTCCTTCCTTCCTTCCTTCCTTCCTTCCTTCCCTCCTTCCTTCCCTCCTTCCTTCCTTCCCTCCTTCTTTCCCTCCTTCTTTCCTTCCTTCCTTCACTGCTGTCCAAATGTCCTTTCCTGAGGAAGGAACTCAGATAAAACAAATATAAGTTTCAAGATTTAAGACCAGAAAGGTCAATTTCTATGTTTATCCAAAAGAAGCTATTGGGTTAACTTCAATATCACTGCTTCTGACTAAAGAGTAATTAAAAAAAAAAAAAATTATCCTGTAGTGTTTGTAAAGCTTTAGCATTAGCCACAGGAGCTAATTCAGAAATAAAACTAGATGAAGCTTTGATCAAATTTGAATGTTATTGGAAATCAATAATCAACAGAACTGTACAAAAACACAGAGAACTTTATTAGCTCTTATTAAGATTACAGTTATGTTTCTTCCAAGCCTCAGGGTATATGCTTAGTTTGATTTTAGATTAATTTTCTTTTAAAGCATTACACATGTATCTAGTGTGAGTTTTAATATTAAAATTAGTCAGTGAGGCAAACCATTATTAGGATTTTTCTAGGGAGCTGACACCAGGTTGAATGTTAAAGGAACTAGACGTTTTTAGGTTTATTTCTCTCTGATAACAGTATATCATAGCAAAACTTGAGGATAAATGCACTGGAATCTGAGATAGATTACTTGAATGTGAACACTAGTAGTCTATAGTCTACACGTTACCTTCTTAAACTTCTCCATAAGGCTATGTTAGCTTAGGTTCAGTCAGGTTAACAGAATGGAAGACTTTAACATGTTGATTAGAGTTTACAGAAAAGAAAAGAAGAGGTAGGGAAACAAAGGTCAGCCAAGTAATTAACAAAGGCCAAGAAATCCACCAGAAGATCAAGGTAGTTTAAGACCTTAACCAAAACTACTGAGCACATGATTGTCAAAGGAAACTGCTGAGATGTTCAGAAATCGCCTGCTTGTTTCTGTCAATAGCATCAAAGCAGGTGACAGATAAGCAATTTCAAGCTTTGTGTATCTTACATTTGTCAACACATCTGGCCATAAACCCCTTCAGAAATTGCATAATTTATTCATATTCCCCTTGCCAAATTATAACATTAGTTTTTCTTACAGCACTCTAATTAAAAAAAAAAAAAAATTTCTAACTTTCATTTTCAGTTCAAGAGTATATGTGCAGCTTTGTAACATGGGTAAACTTGTGTCATGAGGGCTTATTGTACAGAGTATTTCATCACCCAGCTATTAAGCCTAGTACTCATTAGTCATTTTTCCTGATCCTTTCCCCATTCCCACCCTCCACCTTCTGATAGGCCCCACTGTGTGTTGTTCCCCTCTATGTGTTCATGTGTTGTCATCATTGAGCTCCCACTTACAAGCGAGAACATGTGGTATTTGGTGTTCTGTTCTTGTATTAATTTGCTAAGGATAATGGCCTCCAGCTGCATTCATATCCCTGCAAAGGACATAATTTCATTCTTTTTTATGGCTGAATAGTATTCCATAGTGTATTTGTACCACACTTTCTTTATATTTCTTTCTACTATTTATACTATTTATTTATATTTCTCTATATTTCTTTATACTATTCGAATTAGTTATCATATAGGGAAATGGATTCTCATAAACATGGTTTAACATTTCTTCTCTGCGTTGTAAAGGACACCATTGGGAACAATGCCAACTTAACCACAATTCAGAACAACTTTTATGGGGTAGAAATTGTTATCATCCATTTAACACAGGAGCACATTAAAGCTTATGGAGTTTAGGTAACTTGTCTAAAAATGTAGGTCCAAAATGCAAGATAATATTCAAATTCAGGATAAACTGAAAAAAAGTGCAAGTGCCTACATGCCAGCTCCAGAGATGCTAATTTTATTGCTCTTGGTTGGCATTCATGTAATTCAAGTCCTATGAAAACTTTCCAGGGCATTTGAATGTACAAGCAGACATGAAAAACACTGAAATAAATCAGACTCATATTCACTCATGATTTTTAAATTGTGGATCATGGAATACTTGTGGAAATACATTTTCTCTTTATAGGCCTGTAACATTTTTTAAAATCCAAATTCGGCCCGGCGTGGTGGTTTACGCCTACAATCCCAGCACTTTGGGAGGCCAAGGCAGGTGAATCACAAGGTCAGGAGTTCAAGAACAGCCCTGCAAAGATGGTGAAACCCCGTCTCTACTAAAAATACAAAAATGAGCCGTGCGTGGTGGCAGACACCTGTAATTCCAGCTACTCAGGAGGCTGAGCCAGAGAATTGCTTCAACCTGAAAGGTGGAGGTTGCAGTGAGCCGAGACCGTGCCACTGCACCCTAGGCTGGGCGACAGAGTGAGACTCTGTCTCCAAAAAAAAAAAAAAAAAAAAAAAAATCCACATTCACTCTTCTTCCTATAAGTAAATTGTACATAATTCTATGAATTATTATTGTTAATATTAATATTATTTTACTTTCCATATCCTAATGTTACTTCATGACACATATGTAAATATTATTAAAGATTTCTTACATTTGTTAATCATACACTATAGTTAGTGCACTGATAAGAAAATAAGACAAGTATTCTGCCTTGAATTTAACATTGTGTGCAGTTGCAAAACTCATATTGCAACTTTATATAATGAAACTGTTGACGTGCTCAACATCTCCTCAGAGGGTGAAAAATTTCTGGGAAAATTCTTAATTAAATGGGAAATGTTATTTTTGTTTTTAATTGCTTTTTTTTTTTTTTTTTTTTGAGACGGAGTCTTGCTCTGTGGCCCAGGCTGGAGTGCAGTGGCCTGATCTCAGCTCACTGCAAGCTCCGCCTCCCGGGTTCACGCCATTCTCCTGCCTCAGCCACCCGAGTAGCTGGGACTACAGGAGCCCGCCACCTCGCCCGGCTAGTTTTTTGTATTTTTAGTAGAGATGGGGTTTCACCATGTTAGCCAGGATGATCTCGATCTCCTGACCTCATGATCCGCCCGTCTCGGCCTCCCAAAGTGCTGGGATTACAGGCTGGAGCCACTGCGCCTGGTGGTTTTTAAACAGTATTTTCTTGCTGTTTATAAAAATACATGTGCAATTACTTAAAATCATTACTGACAAAAAGCAAGTAGTCAATTAAGTTTTTATAAAGTATGAGAAAAAGACAAGATGTGTTTACTAAAAATATATTGCCTCGTTTTTGGCCTGGTTTTCATAATAGCACAACTCTAATACACATATAATTTTAGGTAAACTATATCATTGATTTTTTTTCTATACATCTATCTGTACAACATTTCGTCAAATCTGTGATGCCATTGGTTGTAAGACATATATAGTTATGAATCACTAAGAAAGAAAAAAACACTGCTAAGAAAACTATTGTACAAGATTTATTATCATTTAGAATGTTTATTTTGTAACTGTGGACAAACCTTTTAATTTTCTTTAGATATAGATTCTTATGTTTTGAAAAAGAGAGAGATGACTGAAATAAATTAGTTTTAATGATAGATCTTACAACCATCTATCAATACAGGTTTCTCCTCCACTCTGGGTATGTGGAAGATGAGGATCCTCATCCCCATGCAGTGGGTCATAGACATGTTCATAGATCTAAAAATAATATGGAAACAGAGCTAAAGTGGGTAATTTCTACATTGAAGCAATAATAAGCTCATACATTATTCCCTACTTTCTCCCTTTCTCTGCCATGGCAATGGGTAAAGCGGCTTTATATAGCAATGTTGGAAGCACAGATTTCAAACAACTTGGGCTACTGATTCACCACCGAGTAGACACTTGTCCTGAAAACTGAGTTTGACCTGTAAAAAAATTCACAAGTGAGAAATAAATTTTTATTGCACTAGAATACTGACATTCTATTCCTGCAGTCAGATAAAACCTATCCTGGCCAATGCAAAAATTCTTATAAAAATGGGGCAAAGACATGGAAAACCTAAAATCTGTGGCTAGGCAGTGAGTGGTGAAGGGACCAAGATGAGAACTGCAAAGATGACAATCATGTTACACAGTGGCAAAACATTCATAAAATTACTATGTATACATGAGAACTGGACATGACTTTGAATAAAATAGTAAAGTGTACTTTGGTTGTTTTCCTTGATGTTTTTGTAAAGTGTTACCAGAATGAAATGAGCTTTGTAAAGAACTGGCTGTTTTGCCTACAAACTTGAGAAGAAGAAGAAAAAACATGTCCATAAGTTCATGGGCTTGCAGAAATCGAAAAGGCAACTGCTTTTACATTCTCGACAGAAAACAATAAATTTGAGAAAACACATGAGAAGGTAATGAAGACTTTCAACTGAACAAATCTTCCTATGACACAGAAAAGGTGAAAGGAGTTGTGCCCAGTAAATTTTTAAAATATAATACAATAATTCAGGGCAATGAACGAACTAAGGAGATAGACTTCAATAAAACCACAATAACTCCAATGTTGCCTCTGTCATACAAATGAGCAAAAGACATTGAGGAAATAAAGCAAATAAGTACAAGAGATATGAGAGTCCTTGTATTAGTTGCCAAAGAAATAAAAAGCTTGGACTCAATGGATAACCATGAGATACCTAAAATAGCAATAGTACCTTAAGTCATGTTTAAGCAGGTCACAGATTAAGAAAGTTGGCCAGTCTGCCTAGGAGAGTATGTTTCTCAATGTCTATTTCACATTGTTCAGGGAAGAAAACAGAAAATAAAGAAATCTCCCCAGACAATGAAGCCAGCAGCCCCAGAGGAAAACAAGGAAGCTATTCAACAGATAACAAAAACAAGGCCCGACCATGGGTCAGCCTCTCCCCAGAATAGGAACTTTTGGTGCACATAGGACTTCAGAATGCTAAGAACCAGTAGCTGTCTTTTCATCATATGGTCTCTTCCTGAATAGGTAACTGAATTATGGAATATGGGGAATCGGGGGTAGATAATTTTTCTTTTTAACTTGAATTTATTTTATTGGTTCTTGGGTTAAGAATGACTATGTTGGTCGGGCGTGGTGGCTAACACCTGTAATCCTAGCACTTTGGGAGGCTGAGGTGGGTGGATTGTCTGAGCTCAGGAGTTCGAGACCAGCCTGGACAACATGGTGAAATCCGTCTCTACTAAAATAAAAAAACTACCCGGGCATGGTATCATGCACCTGTAGTCCCAGCTACTTGGGAAGCTGAGGAAAGAGAATTGCTTGAACCTGGGAGGCGGAGGTTATAGTGAGCTAAGATTGAGCCACTGCACCACTCCAGCCTGGGTGACAGAAAAATGACAGAGAAAGACTCTATCTCCAAAAAAAAAAAAAAAAAGAAAGAAAGAAAAAAAAAAAAAAAAATAACTATGTTTTAAAAAAAAAAAAAGAAAGAAAGAAAGTTACTTGGTATTTGAGATAAATCTTGATGCTGAATGGAATTTGGGGCTTGCCTTCTTTGGGGAAAGTTGTGTTAATTCATTTAGCATGAATCAAATATTTGATGATCAGTGAGTAGCCTGGGATAACCATTATTAGTGTTAACCAGTAGTGGGTCCACTTCCACCTCCTCACATTAAAGGCATCACATCCTAGACTGCCTGTACTTTTCCACCTTCTCACATTAAAGGCATCACATCGTAGACTGCCTGTACTTGAGTGGGCCCATGATTATCTCTAGCCAATGTGAATGCACTGTAAATTCATGACTGAGATCCTCCATTTTCTTTCTTCTCCACTTCTCCAGTGACTGCAGAGATAAACTCAGATAAAATGAAATCACAAGATAAGAAAATTCCAAATTTCTGAGTTCCAGAATAATATTTATGAATCATTATGATGAACAAAAATTTATTTTCATAAACTATGACAATTTGGAGACTATTCTCTAGTGTAATCTGGACAATCCTAAAAATATTAAACTATTGGATTTTTTTAAAATTTAGGGTGTGATTTTTGTGAATAATTTTTGTCTCAGAATAATCAATATCTTTGGAGTATTGTTCTGTGACATCAAGATGATAATGATGCTGCAAAGCATCTATCACCTTTTTCATAAATTTTATGAGTGATTGCTTGCTATCTTACAAAAACGTATCAACAGCTGGTTTTTGAGTAAGTTCAATCCATACACTAACAATGATTACTATACCAATCCTGCTGCCTAGATGAGAGTGATTGTAAAGCACTATCAATTGAAAACAATACAGCTTAATTTCAAATATGTTGAAAACAGTTTATCCTTAAACTGAGGAGATACAATGTGTCTCCTAAAATTTGTTTGTAGAGTGACACTCTCTTAAGAACTTATTGGATACTTTTCTCTAATAAAACTAGAAAGTTGAAAGTCAAAAGAAAATAAAACAAACTCAAGAAATTGGCTCTTCAAGTACATAATTTAAGGGAAACCCAGAAAATGATGTGGAATATGTTTAAAGAATAGCCCATACTGGATAATAAAGCTTGTGGTAGATATAGACTATAAAATATAATAAATAAACAAATCTTCCACACACAGGCTTGCAAACACACACACATACACAACTAAGAATTCACAGAATATTTGATTTTGTCCATATTTTGAATAAAAAGTAAAAATTCTTATAAAAAGCTGAAAGTTCTGCAAGTGAAAAAGAAATTAATAATAATAATGAAAAAGAATGAAAATATAGAGTGTTTACCTTGACTCTGTAATTAACATTTGCTTAATTATAAAAATAAGAATTCTATATTTATTGAAAAATTAAAATAGTAATATTATTGTATAGAAAGAATAGAAATGGACAGGTGAGATTTATATAGGAGGGCCAAAATCTCACTTATAAGAGGGAAGTGTAAATGGATAATGATTGAATTTGATTAAATCAAGAAAGAGTACATAGGCAAATAAGCCAGACACATGAAAATAACTATCAGAAAAAATTATGGAATAATGTAATGTAAATAATATAAATGATTCCTTCTAGAAACAGTAGTAAGAGTGGAAGGAGTTTTAGGAAATTCAATTTTCACAGTGACTTCATCATTGACAGTTGATGTTTCAACTGTAAACATGTATCATATTACTGATATTGAAGCTTTTATTGAAAATAATTTGTCATTGACATCTGTAGATATATATGAGCATGCTCATTAATGATAGACTAATGACCACCAAGTGTCTGACATTCCACTGAATAGTCAGAAGTAGGTACCCTTTCCTAAATGAACTCTGCCTCTCAATCCATACCAAAAATTAAAAGTGAAACTTCTTGTGCTAAAGAATAATATTTGTTTATACTAGAAATAGTGAACATTTTAGCAAATCTGGATATGTTATCCCGCCTGTTGAATTGTTTGTCTCCTCAGCAAAATATGGGATCAAAACTATTCTAACACCTGTTTCGTTGTAAATAATATTTTGTTGTTGGAATATACCTACACTTTTATTCAGCTATTGTCTATGGTTACTTCAAGTCTGCAGTGGCAGAACTGACTAGTTGTGACATATCCTTGTGTCCCCAAGTCTAAAATATTTACCATTTGTCACTCTAAAGAAAAAATTGGCCGATCCTGCTTTAAAGTGTGTTGAGAATTGTTCTGGCAGGACATTAAGTTATCAACCAGTCAAGACTGATTTTTATTCTTTGCTCTAGGCTCCTTTCATCCTTAGTCCCATAATGTTGCCTTTGGGTCATGGTCCTTAAACTTCTAAGAAGTGGCTTTTACAAAGTCTTAACCAAGCGTTTGGAAATACTCGGTGAGGTCTCAGATCTCTCTATCCTGATTAGGCTGATACTCCAACATGTCCCTGATATACTTAACCTACTGGAATCTTGCTTTTCGTGTGTGTGTAGCCCCATTCTTAACCAAGTACCTGCAGGAAAACGACATGTAGATTTCTGGGACTGCTTTTTGTGTTTCCTATGCTTCTGCTAAATTTCTCACAAATTCCAGCCAACTCAGGAGCCAGAAATGTATTTGCCTTTGGGGAACACAAAAAATGTAACATGCCCTATTTGGTCTCTGCTTCCCTTTACCATGGCTAAAACTGACCCCAGAAGAAAGTTGGTGTCGATATGGAAAGAAGCTGGTGCTTTTCTTTGAAGTCCTGCTTGGTCTGTGTCTAGTATCTGAAAACAGTTATCTTACTGTGTCCAGTTTTATCTATTTAGGCAGGAGTGTGTATCTAGTACCAGTTACTCTGCTATGGCTAAAATGAAAAATTGTTAGACCAGTAAAATTTTACTTGTAGTTATTGGCAATGGTACAATTTCAGGCTTTGGTATAAGTTAAAAATACATGAGGAAAGTGTCAGTAATCATTAACCCATGTACTCTTCTAAACCTGCATGATCTGAGGTAGAGCTCTGCCACCAGGTCACATGCTGCTCCTCAGCCCTATAGGAGTGGGCTTTTTGAAACGCAGACAAGCTCAACTACAGCCCTAAGACACAGATTCAAAAGGAAGAAAGCCTTTGATATTTCTTTGATGTTTCTTGTCCTATCACTTGTAAGCTCACCAGCTCAGACTCGTGCTCCTTGACTTCTGGCTATGCAGATTTGTTACTGACTATGGTTTCTCTCTAATTTTTTTTATATTTTATTCGAGTTCTCTCTTTCTGTCTCTCTCTCTCTCCCTCTGTGACTCTTACTTCACTTTGATCTCACCCAGAACACTTTATCATTATTGGTTTCCAAATATGCATCACTTTTAAGTGATACTAATATTAATTCAATAAAATGCTGAAGATAACAAACCTGAGAGAAAATTTTATGAAACTGTGGAAAGTGTATACTTGTTAAGACCTTTGTTTGCATATATATAGTGTGTATATATATGGTGTGTGTATATATAAGGTTTATATATATATATATGGTGTATCTGTATATATATAATATATATAAAAATATAAGGAAAATAGACAATTTCTCCAGAAATGTAGAGTGTATTATGATATTACGAAGTAGCATGTAATGAGTGTGAAAATTCTTTGAAATTCTCTGATGTAACAAAAAATAAGTAAATGTTTCTTTCCACTCTATGACATCAACATTTAATGTAAAATAAAATGATTTAAATTACAAGTTATGTCAATTAGCTTCCTCTGTGTACTACTCAGGTGTATTTCAATTACAAGTAAATAACAGTAATAGTGATACAACTGAAAACAATTTACTAGATTTTTTCTCTTACAAGGAGAAATTGGAAGAAATTTAGGAATAGTGAGGGTTGTCAATGATTTCATAAAGGAAAAGACTCTACATTTCTGCTGTGTAATCCTTATTCGGTAGGTTTCTTAACTTACGGTTGCAGACAGCTTATTAAGCTCCAGTATGTGCATTTGTCCTAGGTAAGAAAAAAAGTAAACTATTGGCACTGATCATATTGTTTTCCCATAAAGTCCCTAAAGACATAATCTCACATTTTTTCGACTTGAGGCTTTTCACATGGCTATCCCGAATATACATCAGCCTAGGGGAATGGAAGTGGAATCGGGTATTCTTTTTTACCACGAATGCCTCAAGAAAAATTTACCTTCTTGAAAGATGAACTGTGTTTTTTTGTGGCTTCCTAAACCCCCAGCTTAGTCATGATCCAGTATGAAAAAAAGGAAATTGCACATAAAAATGTATTTTGATGTATCTTTTAGCACATCTTATGTGTATACTACATATTCTTAAGACATTTTCTTGGTACATATGCTGGCATGCTTAGCTTCTTTTTATCTATCAGCTCCTCCTTAACAGCTATGCACACACACACATACACATACACACAAGTGCACACACAAACACTATACTGGCTCTTTTTATGGAAAAAGGTAACTAGAGACAATGTCCATTCATAACTGGTAAGCTGATTGTTGACAATAAATTTCTCTTCTTGTATCTTCTGTAGAGATTCCCATAACTAATAATCTTCATATTACATATTCACAAGAGTTGTTAACGTCTTTTCTCAGAAAAAAAAAAAAAAAAAAGGTAGAGTATAGGTGAAATGAATTGGCATATGCTTTCCAGTAGAAAGATTTTTTTTTCCCATTCGAAAAAGCATATTCTTATTGAAGCAAGTAGGAAAGTTTCTTTGTAGTTTACTACATATCTGTACATATTTTAAGGGAAGATATTTTACTTTACAAACTGAATCAATTAATTTCTGTTATCTAGAACTTTAAAAAAAACAAACTTTGCATTATCATTGGCAGTGAACAACTCATCTCACAATTATAACACAGCTATGAAAATATCTTTTTTATTCTATATTATAGACAAACTTTATGGAAGACTTTTACTCTTCTTGTAGAAATTTGATTGAAATAAATTATATATTCATTTTTAAAATTTGTTCATTAGTTTATAATGCAGAAAACACATTTTAGGAGTAATCATAGGTGTAACACAATCCATTTATGTCCTTAAAATTTAAAATGAGCAGTAAAGTCTTAGATAATTGTTTTTAAAACTAATGATATGAGCAATATTATTACTCATAATAATGTTGATATTCTTAAGGATTTTTACATTCTATAATAACAATGATTTGAAGACTCTGGTGACTTAGTGTATTGATATTTATATATGGGAATCCATTATAAAAGGATTGTACAAAACATGTACCATACTAAAAGATTATTTTTAATTAAATTAAATTTCTGTGTATTCTCTTTTCAAGCTTGTTATTCTACTGCCTAGAGGAAGCTCTCAGTGACAATGACCACTGTGTTACAGACATTCCTTGATGTTGGATAATAAAATCCCTGTGGACAAGCTATACATTTGCCTAGTGCCAACACATTCTTGGCAGCTAGAGTTCTCATATGATAAATGTTGCAATTAAAGCTATGGAGTTGTGCCTAAAATAACCTTCCTCAATCTTGCTTCAAATTAATCTGAAAGCCATTAAAAAAATAGAAAAATATGAAGTAGAATTTTCAAAGAAGCAAAGTGTATAATTTTACATAACTGATAGGTTATTAATATTAATAAACTTTCTTTTACGAAAAAGGAAATGCTATTTTGTGAGATCCCAAAAAGAGAAATAGTGAAAGACTAACTAGAATAGTTTAATCTGTTCATAAGACTATCTTATTTTAAAATACATGTTTTTAAAGAAAAACATTCATTTCTTTTTTACATTAGTGTCGATTGGGATTTTTTTTGGAATTAGAAAATATAATATTAAGGGCAATATTTATTTATAGTTTAAATTATATTATTTGAACTTTAATTCCAATATATGGACATATTTTTAATTTTACATATATATAAGCATAAACATATACATTATTTTAGTTGCCACCCATCTTTTCCTTTTTTAAATTTGTTCTGCTCTCCTGCCTTCTCCCTTATCACCACCAATCAGCTCCACCTATTTCTGGTATTATTCATTACCTAGTGATCAATCTTTTCATCTTTTCCTGGTATTCATACAATACACAAATGTATATATGAATTCATGGGTGTATATGAACCCATAAATACATGCACATGAATAAGGAGATTCATTTGTTAGTATTTCTTTACTTTTTTCCAAACTTTTATTTTAGATTCAGAGAGAACATGTGCAAGTTTGTTTCCTGGGTATGTTTCATAATGCTGTGACTTGGGATATGAAGGATCCCATCACCCAGGTACTGAACATAATACCCAATAGTTAATTTTTCAATCCTTGCCTCTCTCCCTACTTCTCCACTGAAGTACCTCTCAATTTCTATTGTTGCCATCTTTATTTCCATGAGGGCTCAGTTTCATTCTGATCATAGTTTCTTCTTTTCTGCTGCTAGATTTGCGTTTAGTTTGTTCTTGATTTTCTGGTTCCTGTAGAAGTGACGTTAGATCATTAATTTGAAATCTTTCTAACCTTCCAATGTAGGTATTTAGTGCCACAAACTTTCCTTTTAAGGTTGCTTTAGCTGCATCACAGAGATTTTGGTATGTTGAGTCTCTCTGTTTCCATTTATTTCAAAGAAGTTTTTTTTATTTTTACCTTAATTTCATTGTTTACCCAAAAGTCATTCAGGAGCAAGTGATTTAATTTCCATGTAATTATTTTGTTTAGAGACCTTCTTGATTTTGATTTCCACGTTTAGTCCACTGTGGTTCAAGAGGACGGTGTGATTTTAATTTTTTTTTCACTTACTGAGACTTTTTTTATGGCTGCATATATGGTCAATCTTGGAGTATGTACCATATGTAGAAGAGAAGATGTAGATTCAGTGGTTGATGGGTGGAATATTCTGTAGATCTAAATTAATCAAGTGTCAAGTTTAAGTCCATAATTTGTTAGTTTTCTGACTTGATAATCTGTCTAACTTTCTAATGCTATTAGAGGAGTGTTGAAGTCCCCCACTATTATTGTGTGGCTAAGTCTCTTTGTAGGTGTAGATGTACTTGTTTCATGAATCTGGGTGCTCCAATGTTGGGTGTGTATATATCTAGGATAGTTAAATCTTCTTGTTGAATTGAAACCTTTATGATTATAAAATGCCCTTCTTTGTTCTTTTTCACTATTGTTGGTTTAAGGTCTATTTTATCTGATATAAAAATAAAAACCCATGCTCTTTTTTGTTTTCTGTTTGCATGATAGGACTTTCTCCAACTCTGTACTTTTATCCTATTGGTGTCATTACCTGTTAGATAAGTCTATTGAAGATAGCAGATAGATGGTACTTGTTTTAATCCAGCTTGTCACTCCATGCCTCTTAAGTGGGGGCATTTCAGCTATTTACATTTGAGGTTAATATTGATATGTGAAGTTTTAATCCTATCAAAAACAATTAGCTGTTTGTTCTGTAGTTTTCATTGTGTGATTGCTTTACAGGCTCTATGGGCTATATACTCACATAATTTTTTGTTGTAGCAGGTGTCATTTGTTCACTTCCTTGCTTAGGACTCCCTTAAGGATCTCTTGTAAGGTTAGTCTAGTGGTAACAAATTTCCTTAGTGCTTGCTTTTCTGGAAAATATTTTATTTCTCCTTTGCTTTTGAAGCTTAGTTTGGCAGAATATACAATTCTCGGTTGGAATTTGCTTGGTTCTTTTGTTAAAGTTTACTGAAAATAGGCCCCTAATCTCTCCTGGCTTATAAGGCTCTGCTGAGAAGTCTGCTCTTAGCCTGATAGGAATCTATCTGTACATGATCTAACTGTTTTTTTTAGGTATTTTTAAGATTGTTTTCTTTAGCATCGATCACAGACTGTCTGATGACTACATGCCTTCATGATGTTCACTTTGTGTGGTATCTCGCAGGTGTTCTCTGGATTTCTAGGAAGATTAGAAACATTTTATTGAATCATTTCCTCAAGCATATTTTCCAGGTTGTTTACTTTTTCTCCTTCTCTCTCAGAAATACCAATAATTCATAGATTTGGTCATTACATAAAACCATATTTCTCATTGTTTTTATTTTTTTAATTATTTTTTCTTTATATTTGACTGGGTTAGTTCAAAAGACTTTCAGTTTTCAGGCTCTGAAATCCTTTCTTCTGCTCGTTCTAGTCTATTTATAAAAGTTTCAATTGTACGTTGAAATTCTTTGAGTGAGTTTTTTAATCCCATTAGCTCCAATTGATTTCTTTTTAATATATTTATCTCTTGCTTCATTCTGGGAACTGCTTTAGAAGTTTCCTTGTGTTGACTTTCAACCTTGTCTTGGATATAATTAAGCTTCCTTGTAATCTGTTTTGAATTCTTTATCTGTCATTTCTCAGTTTTCATTTTGATTAGAGACTATTGTTCGACGGCTAGTGCAACCCTTCAGTGGTGTCTGTACATTCAGATTTTTCATAGTGTTAGAATTCTTATACTGGTTTCTTCTCATCTAAAGATGTCGGCATTTTAAATTATTGTAATTACTTTTGTGTGGATAAAATACTTTTCTTTCTCTATAATACTATTGGAAATTTTTCTTTCCTTTTCCCTTTTACCCCATCACTATTGGGTGTGACTGCAAAGAATGCTGAGTATGGTCTTTTGGCTTTGCTTCTATAGCCCTATGCACTTATTTCAGCAGGTTTCATATTGGGCTGTGCAGGGTGACCTACAAGCAAACGGGGCACTTCTGGATGAAAGCTGGCTGTGGCCAATGCAGCTAGATATATACCTGATCCGCATTTATTGGAAGAAGCTCTGTTGCTGCAGGCAATGGACTGTTTAGTGGCATGAGCAGTCATCTGAGCTCCCTGCTCTGCCCCTGAGGGATAGGAGCCATGATGACTGAAGCTGGACCAGGCAGGTCTGCCTACAGGTTCCCCCATGACAGGTACAAAGACCAGCACCAAGGAAGAATCCAGTGGGTGGCCACCAAGGGCCCTGAGGTGTGCCTCGGAATGGAGTTGGAAAATCTCCTCGGCCTCAAGTTCTCTATCCTTAGGGGGATGAGCTAAGCTACTAAACCAGGAGAATTGGTGCTCCAGATGCCTGGAGATTTGCCTGGGCATGGAGTAGAGAAGGCCCCCTGCACCAATATCTCTGCACAGAAAGGGTGGGTTAACTCAGGCTTCTGAACCAAGCAAGCAGGTGCTCCACACGCCCAGACATCTGCCTGAACGCGAAGGGAGAGAGCCCCACTGCACCACCCTCCTCTACGCTCAGGAAGGGTGGGATGGCTTAAGCTGCTGTAACAGATGAGTGGGTGCTCTGAATGTCCGGAGATTTGAATGGAAATGAAGCAGAGACAGCCTCTCCGCCCCAGGGTCTCTGCACAGGAAAGGTGGAGAGCATTAGGCTGCCGATACAACTTAATGGGTACTCCGTATGCCTGGAGATCTGCCTGGGTATGGAGCAGAGAGGGCACTACTGGACCACAATTTTAGGGAAGCAGGCTTGGGCTCCCAGCAATGGCACACACAGACCAGTTTCAGGTTGCCAAGCTGGCCTTCGCTGCAAGTCTTGCTGCCCAGGAGAAATTGAAGCTGTAGCAGCTGTCCTCCAGCGCCACACTTGTGACGGGGGAGAGCTCAATTCCAGCATCCACTGCTGAGGCACTTTGAACAATTCTGGCTGTGGAGGTCCCTACCCCACTCCAGGGTGGGTACTCCAATCTCTGGCCCGAAACTAAAATGCCTATGCAGTCATGCCGTCGGGTTGTCAAAGAATGGCAGATTTTGTATGCACCTGGATTAAAAATGGCGTCCTGCTTTTTGTCCAGTGTCTACGGAAAATGTCTGCAGCTTTTCCCAGTGTCTTTTCCTCACAGCATGTCCAAGCCTCCCCGCATTAGTTCCAGGGCTTGGGAGAAACACAATGCTCTCCTTCGTCCAGGGTTTCTCGGATTACTATTGGAAAGGTTCAGCAGAGGGAGGGGCTCTCTTCCTCTCTCACTTGCGAGGGCTTCACTCACTTTTGTCAGTCAGATGCCGTCATGGGTACTCTTTGCCGGTGTTGTCCCCAGGATCTGGGGTGTCCTTCATGATTCTGGTGGATTCTCATTTTCCTTGTTGAATTAAAGCTCACAGAATTGATTCTTATGCACTGTCTTGTTATTTCCAAGTGGTTGAAGCATGCTAAAAGACTCTAATCCATTATATGGCGGTGGGAGGGGGGAGCGGGGGTCGGGGGCCTGGTACCTAAAATGTTTTTTACAGAAAATGGAATCCTATTATACTCACTTTTCTGTAACTGTCTTATTCGATAGTAGTTTCTGAAAATCCGATTCAATATCATTTTTATATTCTTTTAAAAGATGTATATATTTCATAGTTCGAATTCACCATAATATATGACATTATTTCATTATTTTAAAAGGGTTTATGATATGTAATATGGGAATATACCATACATATCCATTCCCATGTTGATCTGATTTCTCTTACTGTACAGTTTTAACCATTATGGACAATATTGTAATCAATATCTTTTGGTATTTTGTAGGAACATCAAATCTTATATGCTGATGTTTAGCTTTCGCTAAATTTCTAGGTGTATCATTGCTGGATTTAAGTATTTATGTATTTGTTGTTGTTGTTATTGTTGTTGTTGTTGAGACGGAGTCTCGCTCTGTCGCGTAGGCTGGAGTACAGTGGCGCGATCTCGGCTCACTGCAAGCTCCGCCTCCCGGGTTCACACCATTCTCCTGACTCAGTCTCCAGAGTAGCTGGGACTACAGGTGCCCGCCACCACGTCCAGCTAATTTTGTTTTGTATTTTTAGTAGAAACGGGGTTTCACCATGTTAACCAGGATGGCCTGGATCTCCTGACCTCGTGATCCGCCGGCCTAGGTCTCCCAGTGCTGGGATTATAGGCTTGAGCCACCGTGCCCGGCCTTATGTTTCTTTTTGTTTTGTTTTTGTTTTTGTTTTAATTAAAAGACATTGTTGTGGTTTCCAAAAGTACTGCAAAACTTTACCTTTCTAACAAACAGTGACATTTATATGTTCCTATCAGTAATAGATGATAATATTTTCTGCCTCCTATCCTCTTGAAGATTTTGCTGAGTTGCTGGTGGGAAGTGATATTTCATTATCTTAATTTTAATTTGTGAATAAAATGGTGAACTAGGGTCTACATTTAATATCCATTTTAACTTTGATATGTTTTAAAATATATCCCTAGACTAAGCTCTTTGAGCCTTGTTTCCTAATTTAAAAGATGCTGGAAAAATATAGGCTTCACCCTTTGTAACACTGTTCTGAGGAATCAAATAAGCTAATTTGTGCGTAACAACTTAATACATTTTGAAGCATTATTTAGATTATGCTAAATACATATAGCCCTAAACTACAAATTACTCTCAAGACTCAGTTCTGAAGTCTAGAAAATTAGAGGAAAATAATTCCCTCTTCTTATACAGTTGCCTACCAGCTGTGAAACATATATAGAAACTTAAAATCTACATTTGTGCACAATTGTCCCCATTTTTCTCTTTGTTTCATTGGGATCTTCAGAGTTTCACATTTGTATTAATTGGCAATGTGGTGGCTAATTTTTTGTGTAAACATAAGTGGGCCCCAGGGTGCCTGGACATTTGGTCAAACTTTATTCTAAATGTGTCTTTGAGAGTGTTCAAATTGGCATTTGAGTTCTTTTGATCCTGGCAGTCTTTGTTGGTGCCCTTAATGCTCAAGGATCATCTTACACATTTTCTGTCTCAGACATGAAGCAGCCTTTTCTCTTAGAAACGTTCTTCCTTTCAGAGGAAATGCTTTTTTGGGAAAATCTGTAAAAGCAGGGTGTTCATGGTTACATATGTGGTCCTTGTTTCTAGCTGGTTTTAACTAATAGAGCTTGAAGATATATGTTTACCAAAAAAACAAACAAACAAAAAAAGACAGTCATACATGTTTGTGGGAAGGAGTGCCTTGACCTCTCTGTGACACAACTAGCTGCATGTCTTTCCCTTCAAGCTTGAACCAAAGCAGGGACCTTGAACGTTTCCATGTACTGATGAACTTCTTTGGGCTGTTGTCTAAAATACTCAAAGATCAAATATTTTGGTAAACAATAAAAAGTATCCCTGGCCCCAACCTAAATTCCTTAAACTTTCATATAAACTTTGTAGGGGACATGTGTAGGTACATCTCTTTCCTGTCTGTCCATTGCAAGGGTCACTGTAGCACTCACTATGTAAGTTCCCCTTATGAATCCTTTAGACTGATCTCCCTGGTATGCAGTGCTTCTTTCTTTGGAATTCCATCAATTCCAATCCCATTTTTGCGACAGTTTGGGGCAGACTCTTGTGAGAATTAACTGCCAACATTTCTGGAATGACTCCAGACATGGGTTCAGACAGACAAAACAAAGTTTAAACTTCTATTTCCAATTGACCTTCAGGATTATGTGACTCCTAATTTACCTCATCATTCTTATACTTCTATTTCTGTATTTCCACACAAAAAGAATTTAATTTGTTTTTTCCTTCTTGCATTTTTTTAAAATTTAAATTTCTTTAAATTTTACTAAGTTCTGGGATACATGTACAAAACATGCAGGTTTGTAGGAATGGATAAATTCCTGGACATGCACACCCTCCCAATACTAAACCAGGAAGAAGTAGAATCCCTGAATAGAACAATAACAAGTTCTGAAATTGAGGCAGTAATTAACAGCCTACCAACCAAAAAAAGCCCAGGACCAGACGGATTCACAGTTGAATTCTACCAGAGGTACAAAGAAGAGCTGGTACCAGTCCTTCTGAAATTATTCCGAATAACAGAAAAAGAGGGACTCCTTCCTAACTCATTTTATGAGGTCAGCATCATCCTGATACCAAAACTTGGCAGAAACACAACCAGAAAAGAAAATTTCAATCCAACATCCCTAATGAACATTGATGCAAAAATTCTCAATAAAATACTGGGAAACCGAATTCAGCAGCACATCAAAAAATTTAATTTTTTATTACACAAACCTACTTGTTTGTTTTGTGTCATACTACATGCTCAACCTTCTCAAAATCATGAGACCATAAATAATCAAATTCATCAAAAAAGAGCAATTATACTAATGTAAACATTGTTTTTAATATGTTTTTATCCTAATGGTATGTTTCACTAGGATGCACAATCAAATTATTGTGCCTTATTATCACTTGGAATACTTCCACTATATACCTGTATACATAGTTTCATTTGCTTCAGTTTAAATGGTTAGGACTTGCTTCTCTTGCATTTAATTGTATAATCATATAAAATGTTTATGTGTTTCCAAAATTATATTTACAATATAATGTGCATTCATAGAAGGCTATGTTCTAATTATACCCTCTCCAATAGATTCCCTTTCTTACCCTATAGGAAATATTTTTAAAATCTTATAGTTATCCTTGTATGATTTTTTTTTTAAATAAGAAAACAGGTATTTGTATACATGTGAGCTTCTTTGACTAGCATTTGTTAATTGTTCTGAACTTCAAAAGAGCACAAGTAAATAAATGTATTTCACACTATTGTTATGTTTAACTTAAAAATAAACTGATTATCTTTTCTTAATAAAATAAAGACATATTTCTCAGTACTGATTTCTTGTATCAGTATTTTATTATATGCATTTTCTCAGGTCGTTGAACCAGTTCCCTATATACGAATATTGAGCTTTTATCAGCTTTCTGCTATTACAAGTAGGTCTATAACAAATACCCTCGTGTATACATTTTTTCATGCTTTTACCGGTGTACATTTGAAATAGATCCCATAAGTAGACTTGGTAAATGAAAGATACATTTATGTATCCTTTATATTTGAGAAAGCATCATTTATTTGACATTTTTTTTGAGATACATAGACCAAATATTTATAACAGCACTATTTATCCTTTGAACACATAATTGAAATAAATTTTATAAGCTTTAGCAAATATCACCTATATGAAATTTAATGAATTCCCTTAGGATATATTTGATATTGCTGTTTTGAATTTTTTTGTCATCAAATAGATGACCGAATAAAAAAAATCAAACAAAATGGTTACAATGCCATTTTAACGTATTTATTGAAAAGCAGAATATTGCTTGTACATTTCAAATGAAGACTTTGACTGTGAAAAGTAGTTCTTCACCCTGATTTTATTATTATTATTATTATTATTATTATTATTATTATTATTATTATTACTAAGCTGAGGAAAAATTTAAACAAGACAACGCTGTAATTTATAATGGAATTTAAACTAAAACTATAAAAAGATATTACTGCATATAAAATAAGATATGAACATAAGCACTGCGGATAGATTCAAATTTTTGAGACTTTTATTCCTAGTTTATAATGTTAGATACTGATATATTTTATTTTAATTTAATGCCTATTGCCTTTCTTTGAAGATATGTTCATTTTGCTGTGTAGTATCTATCCACAATGATGCTAAACCATAAAAATAGCAATGTGCACGCCTGAGTTTCTTTCATTTAATTAAAATCTTTTGTTTATATACAGAACTAATAACACTGCTTTTAGAAATGTTGATTTAACATTCCTATTGATTAATTTTATTTCTCAATCCTGAATTCAGGAGTAGAAACATTTCTTGATGGGAAAATAGAGTTAATTAGAAATCAGTATGAATGCTGGTAAAGAATAATTTATTGTGGGCATATTTGCAAAAAAATCGACCTACATTTCTATAGTTGTAAAAACTGTCACATTAAAAGCATCTGCAAGAGAATATACAATTTATAAGTTGGTATATGTAACTATTATCTAAAAATTCCTTGAAGATTTAATTTTCAATAACGTTTTGTAATTAAATGTACAACCTAGAAATTGAAGTAATATGTATCATTGAAGATTGCCACATCCTAATTAAACATGATATTCCTTATTTCAATTGAATTCATAAAGTTCAGTTCCATGCATGGTTTTTGAGTCAGATTGCCTGCGTTCAAATCCTGTCTCTGTAATTCTCTAGCTGTATAATCTTGGACACAATTAAACTTCTAAAACTTCAATTCCTATTTATTCAAACTAATATAATAAGATTCCTTTCATTTTGGTTTTATTAAGAGAAAATGAATGATTTGTCTCTGGCAATTAGTGTAAGTTGTATAGCTATTATTGAACATTTAGTAGATATCAAACACTACTTAGTGGGTATAGGTATATATAATGAATTATGCATCTGATAAACTCAAGTATTATTATTTAATTTGGTTACATTTCTTTGTAAGAAACAAAGACTCATGTATATGGAGGGAATTTATCATATTATTATAAATTATAACATTATAATTGATTACAAGAAGAAATAAGGGGAATTTTTAAAATTCAAAATAAAAGGAAATGATGCAGAATAGGCCTTCCCTGAGGCGAGAGTTTATTGTACGAAGTGCCAGAGTTCTCCTGCAGGGGAACTATATTACTTTAACTCTTTGAGCTATGGTTGGTCCATATGGCTTACTTACCCAATGGGATTTGAGCAGAAGTGATGCATGCCTATCCTAAGTGGAAACTTTGAGTCATTTTATGTTTTGAATGGTACTCTTCTAAAAAGAACAGCATGTTTTAAAGTGGTTTCTGCTTTAGTCTGAATCTTTGAATAAAGAAAATTCATGGGGTAGTGCCAAACAGAATGAAACAAAACCATAGTTGACTTCAGTGGCTGGAACAGTTCCAGATAACTGCTGCTGACATACATTGTGAGCAAAAAGAACACTGCTTTGGTTAAGGCCCTGAGATCATAAACTGTTCATAATGATATCACAATCCTGCAAAGTTTATTTGAATTGGAAAATACTGGAATTGTGTTCTGGGTTGGGTCAGAAATTCAGAGGTGATATTGGAACATAGAAAACTTAGGAAACATCTTTCTTGAAATTCTTTTATAACATTATAGATACTCTGACAAGATTCTCTGAAGACAAAATCCATTATTTTAATAAATTTATTTATTTTCAATTTTCGTGGGTACATAGTGGGTGAATATATTTATGGGGTACATGAGGTTTTTTGATATAGGCCTGCAATGTGAAATAAGCCCATTATGAAGAATAGGATATACATCTCTCATGCATTTATCCACTGAGTTGTATTATTTTAAAATGTATAGTTAAGTAATTAGTGACTACAGTCACCTTATTGTGTCAAATAAGAGATATTATTCAGTTTTTCTAACTGTTTTTTGCACATATTAGCCATCTCCACCTCACTGCTTTTTCCTCACTACCCTTCTCAGCCTCTGGTAACCATACTTCTACTATATCCATGAGTTCAAATGTCTTAATTTTTGGATTCCAAAAATTAACGAGAAAATGTAATGTTTGTCTTTCTGTGCCTGACTTAATTTGCCTAACATAATCATCTCCAGTTCTATCTATGTTGTTGCAAATGACTGGATCTCATTCTTTTTTACGGCTAAATAGTACTCTATTTAGTATATGTACCGCATTTTCTTTATCCATTCATCTGTTGGTGGACACTTAGGTTGTTTCCAAATCTTAGCTATTGTAAACAGTGCTGCAACAAACATAGGGGTGCAGATATCTCTTTGATATACTGAATTTTTTTTTTCTTTTGGGTATGTACGCAGTACTTGGATTGCTAGATCACATGATATCTCCAGTTTTAGTTTTTGGAGGAACCTCCAAATTGTTCTCTAAAGTTGTACTAATTTGCATTCACATCAATGGTGTATGCGGGTGTCCTTTTCTCTATATTCTCACCAGCATTTGTTATCTCCTGGTTTTTTTTGATATAATTCACTTGAACAGGGGTGAGATGATACCTCAGTGTAGTTTAGATTTGCATTATGTAATGGTCAGTGATGTTGAACACTTTTTCATATGCCTGTTTGCTATTTGTATGTCTTCTTTTGAAAAATCTTTTACCCATCTTTTGCTTGGATTATTCGATTTTTTCCTACACAGTTGTTTGAGCTCCTTATATACTCTAGTTATTAATCCCTTGTCAGATGGGTAGTTTGAAAATATTTTCTCTCATCCTGTGGGGTGTCACTTCACTTTGTTGATTTATCCTTTGCTGTTCAGAAGCTTTTTAACTTGATATGATCGCTTTTGTCCATTTTTGCTTTAGTTACCTGTGCTTGTGGGGTATTGCTCAAGAAACTCTTACCTAATGTCCTAGAGTCTTTCTTTAATTTGTTTAGTAGTTTTACAGCTTGAGGTCTTAGATTGAAGTCTTTCATCCTTTTTTATTTGATTTATGTATATGGCAAAAGACAGGGGTACATTCTTCTGCATATGGATGTCTGGTTTTCCTAGAGCCATTTATTGAAGAGACTATCATTTCCCTACTGGTACCTTTGTTGAAAATGAGTTTACTGTAGGTGTATGGATTTGTTTCTGGTTTCTCTATTCTGTTACTTTGGGCTGTGTGTCTATTTTTTTGCCAGTGCCATGTTGTTTTCATTACTAAAGCTTTGTAGTATAATTTAAAGTCAAGAAATATAAAGTAATTTCTCCAGTTTTATTATTTTTGCTTAGGATAGCTTTAGCTATTCTTGGTGCTTTGTGGTTCCACATGAATGTTAGGATTGTTTTCTCTATTTTTGTAAAGACTGTTATTGGTATTTTGATAGGGATTACATTGAATCTGTAGATTGCTTTGGGTAGTATGGACATTTTAATATTGAGTCTTCTAATCCATGAACACTGAATATTTATTCTATTATTTTGGTGTTCTCTTCAAAAGTGTTTTATGGTTTCTATTATAGACATCTTTCACTCCTTTGTTGTAATTTATCAATCAAAATATTTTCATTAATTATTAATATTAATAATTACTATTTTAAATTATTAATATTTTATTATCTTATAAATTTTATTATTGATAATAAATTTTTAAAGATATTAATATTTTTATTATTTTAATAAACTTTAATTATTAATATTTTCAATTATTTGATTTATTATAGAGATCTTTCACATCTTTGGTTATTTAATTTTACGTGTGGCTACTGTAAACAGAATGGCTTTTAAAGTTTCTTTTTTTGTATTGTTCACTTTCGGCATATAGAAATGTCCTTATTGAGGTGTGTTTATTTTGTATCCTGCCACTTTACTGAATTTTTATAGTTTTCTTGTGGAGTCATTAGATTTTTTTCCAAATATAAGATCATATTATCTGAAAACAGGGATCATTTGACTTCTTCCTTTTCAATTTGGATGACTTTTACATCTTTGTCTTGTCTGATGCTCTAGCTAGGACTTCCAGTACTATGTTGAATAACAGTGATGACAGTGGGCATTCTTTTCATTCAATTTTCCCCATTCAGTATGATACTAGCCATGGGTGTGTCATATATGGCTTTTATTATGTTGAGGTAAAGATGTCTATGTTCTAATCCCTAGAACCTGTGTATATGTTTCCTTACATAGCAGAAGGGACTTTGTAAATGTGATTAAGTTAAGAGACCTGAGATAGGTAGACTACCCTATTTTTGTGGACCCAGTTTGATCACAATGCATTAGACTCACAATCAAAGAGAGATCTGAAGATGTTATAATGCTGTCTTTGAAGACAGAAGAAGGCCATGAACCAAAGAATGCTGATGGACTCTAGAAGGTGAATAAAGCAAAAAAGCTAATTTTTCCCTAGAGTCTCCAGAAGGAATGCAACCGTGGCCACATTGATATGAGCTCAGTAAGACCCATTTTATACTTCTGACCTTCAGAACTATAAGATAATAAATTTGGGCTGTTTTAGTCTGTTAAGTTTGTGATAATTTGTCAGAGCATCATAGGAAACAAATATGAAATCATAATTTTATCTTATTTTAGGAAATAATTATTGTTGTAGAATACACAAAAAGAAAAATGTACATATTATCCCAAACAAAACAGAAAAAAAAGACCAAGACACTGAATATTCCCAACATCACAGAAGACTGATTCATGACTCATATCAATATTTCACCCAATAGATTCAGTTTGTCTTTTTTTTAACTTTATATAAATGGAATGAGAGAGTATGTAATCTTTTGTCCTGACATCTCATCTAACATTATGCCTGTAATTTTTCTTCATATATATCTGTATAATTGCAGATTATTCAGTGTTCAATTCTGTATTTTATAGCTCTGTGTTATGATACAGAAATTTATCAATTTTATTGTTAATATTCATCTAAGTGTTTTTGTTTTTAGAAAGTTAAAAATAGTGCTATTGTGAGAATACTTGTCTTTGGGGAACATATATACACATGTATGTTGAATATATGCTTACTGAAATATACTGGAAGTAAAAACTTGTTGGGTTAAGAGATATACACATATTCAACTTCAACAAATGTTGCCAGTGATATATTAAAGATAAAAGACGACTACAAATTCTTGGACATACCTTCTATTTAAAGGAGGGGTATATTATTTCCCATTCCCTTGAATCTGGGCAAGATCTGTGACTTTCTAAGAATAGAGTATGGTAGAATCAATTTGTACCTATTTCTGGGCTGAGACCCTAAGGCACTGAGTGCTTCTACATCTTGTCTGAAAATATTTGCTTGTAGTTGTATTCCCTTTGGGACCCAGCCACAGTACTTGGAGAAACCCAAGGCATATGGAGAAACCACATATAGGCACTGTGGTTAACAGGTCCCAGCATCAACTACTAACTGGCTACTAGCATCCCTAACCTCGGTGCCAGACATGTGAGTAAGAAAGTGACCCAGAAAGTAAATCCTTCAGCCCTAGCCAGCCCACTTTACACTAGAGTTTAGAGGAAAATATTCTAGCCAAAATTTCCCCAAATTTATGATCCACAAAATAAAATGGCAGGTTTAAGCCACTAAGTTATAAGGTAGTTTATGACCTAGCAATATAAAACTGAAACAGAAATTTGGTACATAGAAGTGAAGTACTACATACCAAAAACTTAAGATATATGACATTGGCTTTCAAGCTAGGCAGCAAGCAGAGGCTGGAAGGGTTTTGGGAAGACTGTGTGTGAAAGCTAGGAGGTCCTCAATAATGCATAATGACTGGAAAGACAGTAAGAAGATGTCGAATGCTAGAGGAAAGGTATAACTTTCATGTAGTATGGGCGAATTTGGCAACAATGTCACCTGTGGGAATATGGAAAATATAAAGACTGTCTAATTAAGCAGCCAATTTAGCAGGAGAGATTTTTTAGGAACAACATAGAAAGTGACATCTGACTTTTACTAGCTCTCTATGATATCACACAGGGAAAGACAGATAAATTTTAAAAAGAATCGTTGCAGTTTTGAGTAGCATTTAGGAGAAATAATAAAAAGCAGAAAATTCTGAATTTGAAAACGAAACTTTCTCATTTCTAGGCTCTTTCTATAAAAGATTCTTAAAGTATGAAATAACTTTCAGTAATATTACATCTATGACTAGACTCTTTTTTCCTATATTAATTCTTCAGAATAATTCGAGGCAGATAACTTGTCTCTTTAGTTTACAGATCTTTACAGCTAACAATAGGCAGATACCTTGTCTCTTTAGTTCATGGATCTTTACAGCTAACAATAACTGCCCCTGAAATATAATTCATTCCTAAACTTGATTTATATGATGAGATCTTGGATCTTAAGCCTAATCCTGTTCGACTAATGGGTTAAACATTTTAGAGTACTAGAAACGGGGTATTCTGTATGTGTCAGGAATGTAAATAATTTGTGGCTCAGGAGCAGATTTTATTGGTCTACATACAGCTACAAATATTTTCATACTCCTCTCATCTAGCAGTGGGCCCTCTTTCTCTCGATCTGCCATACGTGTAGACTTTATGAGTCCTTTGACCAGTATAATGTGTCAGAATTGATGCTATATCAGTTTGCAGGGCTAAACCTACTTCCTGTCTCTTGAAATTGTTGACTCTGAGAAGCTAGCTTTCATGACATGAGACCCATGTGTAGGGGCTCTAGTAACAGCCACAGCTCTTCAGGGAGTGGTTCTTAGCTTTCTACAATTTTAGATAATTTCATTTAAAAAAAGTATTAATTTTTAATGCATTCAAAAACATGATTATGAAACTTGAAACTGAGTTCTACATCAGTTTGATCATAATGAGGTGTAGCAGACATGCCAATTACTCAATTCCTCAATATTAATTTTAAATTCCTTCGTTATAACTTAACACTGAAACTTTCAGGGCAGCAAGAGCTGAACTTAATCTCCAAGGTTTCCTGTTAGTTACAAGGATATGATATGGCTGTGGCCTATGATACATAGATGTTAATGGCTGACAAAGAGTTATTAAAAATGATATCTCATAGAAAAACATGTTGTGTTCATGTATTAGAAGACTTAATATTGATAAAATGGAAATACTACCCAAAGTGATCAGAAGACACAATGCAATCTCAGCGGAAATATTGAAATGTTATTTTGTTGTTATTGCAGATTTAGAAAAGCTGATCTGTAAGAGATCCACAATACACACAGCAATGTTGAAGAAAAATCAAAATTGGAGGACTAACACTTTCCAATTTCAAAGCTTACTACAAAGCTACTGTAATATAACAGTAGGGTGTCGGTGTAATAATAGACATATAGAACAATGTAATAGAATTGAGAGGCCAAACATAATCCCATGCCTTGTGTTCAGCTGATTTTTAACATGGATGCGAAGACCAGCCAATGGGGAAAGGAGAATCTCTTCAACAAATGCTGTTTGATCAACTGTATATCTACATGTAAAATATTGAAGATGGATGCCTGTCCCACAGTAAACAGACAAATCAATTCAAAATAGATCAAAGAACTAATTGTAACAGCTAAAAATATACAACTTCATAAAAATTAAATTAGACTTCATAAAAATTAAAAAAAACTGCATCAAAGATTATATCAAGGATGTAAGAAGTCAACCTTTGAAATGAAAGAAATATTTGAAAATTATATACCTGATAAGTGTCTAATATCCAGAATATGTAAAGAACTCTTACAACTCAACAACAAAAGAACTCTTACAGCTTGAAAACAAAAGAGCAGACAATTCAATTTAAAAATGAGTGAAAGATTTGAATAAACATTTCTCCAAAGAAATTATGCAAATACTAACAAACACATAAAAAGATGCTCAACATCATTGTTTAGTAGAATAATGGAAATCAAAACCACAATGAGATACCACTTCACATTCATGGCTATAATTATTTAATGAAAAATAGCAGTAATTGGCAAAGATGTGAAAAAATAATACCCATCATTATTGGTGACTGGCATGTAAACTGTCACAGTCTCTTTGGAAAACAGTTTGGCAGTGGCTCAAAAAGTTAAACATAGAATTATCTATGAGCCAGAAATTCTATTCCTACGTATATAGCCCCCCAAAATTGAAAACAGGTATTTAAACAAATACTTGTATGAGTGATTATAGCAGCACTATTCTAAATAGCCGAAAGGTAGAAACACAACAAATGTCCATCAGCAGATGAATGGAAAGACAATGGGTTATATCCATACAATTGAATTTTAGGTAGTCATTAAAAAGGAGTAAAGTAGACCAGGTGCGGTGGCTCATGCCTGTAAATCCCAGCAGTTTGGGAGGCCGAGACGGGCGGATCACAAGGTCAGGAGATCCAGACCATCCTGGCTAACATGATGAAACCCCGTCTCTACTAAAGCAATACAAAAAAAAAAAAAAAAAAAAAAAAA
>NC_045436.1:151678927-151686496 GCF_002776525.5 Piliocolobus tephrosceles
AAAAAACTAGCCAGGCGAGGTGGCGGGCGCCTGTAGTCCCAGCTACTGGGGAAGCCGAGGCAGGAGAATGGCATGAACCCGGGAGGCGGAGATTGCAGTGAGCCGAGATCACACCACTGCACACTCCAGCCTGGGTGGCAGAGTGACACTCTGTCCAAAAAAAGAAAAAAAAAAAAAAAAAAAAAAGGAGTGAAGTACTAATACATACCACAATGTGAATCAACCTTAAAGACATTATGCTAAGTGAAAGAAAGTTAGACAAAAAAGACAAAGTATATGATTCTATATATATGAAATATCCAGAATAGTTGAATGCATAGAGATAAAAAACAGATTAATACTTTCTATGAGCTGGGAAGAAACCACTTAATTGGTACAGGGCTTTCTTTTGTGGTGGCAAAAATGTTTTAGAACTAGATAGAGATTGATGATCACACAAAATTGTGAATGCACTTTATGTTACTGAACTGTACACTTTAAAATAGCGAATTTTATGTAACAAGAATTTTACCTTAATCTAAAAAGTAATAAGATGCACATACACAAATATTAATATGCCTTAAAGAGACATTCTTTGAGTTTCTTTTTTTATTTTCTCCAGTAAAGCATACGCAGGGTCTGGAGTTGCAGTAGTCATTTTGAGACTTTGAAAGTCGCTGGGCTCAGGTGCTCACGCCTGTAATCCCAGCACTTTGGGAGGACCAGGCGGGTGGAAAATACAAAAATACAAAATTAGCCAGGCATAGTGGTGCATGCCTGTAATCCCAGCTGCTTTGGAGGCTGAGGCAGGAGAATTGGTTGAACCTGTGAGGCGGAGGTTGCAGTGAGCCGAGATCATGCCATTGCACTCCAGTCTGAACAACAAGAGAAAAACACTGTCTCAAAAAAAAAAAAAAAAAAAAAAAAAAATCAAAATTCAAACCATGAGAGTGAAAGGCAAACATTAACGAAAGTAGAGCAGAAAGGGAATGTCTCCCTCGTGCTTATGGGAGAGAGAGAGGGTGAAAAAAAATAAAGCTGAACAAATCGTACTATTTACAGTCATTAAAATGTTGTGTTGTGAATTACAACCAGATGAAATCTTAACCGATAACACATCTAAAGAGACAGTGTACATTTATAGATAAAATTGAGATAAACCATTTAACAATTATTAAGGAAAATAACTATTTATTAACCAAAAAGTTAGCTAATTATTCATGTTAAAATAAACATAGGCTCAAAGAGTTTCGAGTGCTGGTTTCAACAAAGACAGTTAAACTATGCATTGCATTGGTAATATGTTTCTCATATTAAATTACCAAGTATTCATTAAGTAACGATTTTTGTAGATTTGCTGAATGGATTATGGTTAAGACATACTACCTCCACCAGGTGATGAAGGCAACCAGCATTTGCATGGATGGTCAGAAATAGATTTGACTTGAAAGGATTAAATAAAGTTGAGGTAGTGAGTCAAACCACTTAATTTCCCTAAACAAAGTTTTATTTCCCTCTATTAATATTTTAGGTGTGCAAGTTTTGGCAATGAAAACATCTGTCTATTTTTATACATGTCTACACTTCTAAGTTGTATGACATCAAATACTATGTATTTTTTATCACTCTCTCTCCACATCTATTTAGGGTCACCAGATTTAGCAAATATAAAATATAGAACCTCCACTTAAATGTGATTTTCAGATAAACAAAAAAAAGTAAGTTCTTAGAATAAGCATGTCCTAAATATTGCAAGGGTCACCTATCCTCTGAAAACATACTTGTTGTTTATTTGAAATTCAAATTTAGCTGGGCATTTCATATTATATGTGATAATCCTAACTATTGAAGTGCCTGAAATATAACAGGCATTCTGCGTTTTTCTTTAGTAAATGAATAAATGAATATGCCATTCCAACCCAGTCAAACTCATGTGCTTTCACTGTCCTTGGTATTGAAATGTTAATTTACATTTTTGTGTCTTTGCACCTTCCCCTCTTTTTTCTTCCTGTCTTTTGTGACTCTGTTGTCTCCAATGTCTCTCAAATGGTGGTTAATCACCTTATTATTACCTCTTTCAGGACATGATTCATAACTATTTAATATATTCTACCTAATATTGTAACATATTATTGTTTATTTAACCCAGGATAATGGCTATATACTATTTTACTACCTAATGGCTGTATTTCTTAATTTTACTAAATTTTACAAATATACTTTAATAATATAATTATATAAGAAATATAGAGGCTTTAATGAACAAGGCAAAATGAGAAGGACATGCATATTAGATTGCTGTGGGGTATTTTCATTTTTAGACTCATTTCAGCTCATATAATACGAGGAGGACCAAGTTGAAATTCCAATACTTTTCTATGATTGCCAGTGGAGTCAACAAAATGCAACTTCCCCTGTTTCTACACCCCAATAGCACACAATCCAGTTGGTTTATACCAAATTAGGACAAACATCTGAAAGAACTCATAGAACCACCATACTATGTCAGGAAAAGATAAGCACTTTCAAGCTGATTATGTACTTGTCATGTCAATTAATCCAGTATCCCATTAATAAGCTACTGATGTGGATTCAATTGCATCATGATTAACATAACCACCATGTTTTCTGTTAATATCCTTCTAAAGTTTGTTTAAACTAGAATTTTGATTTCCCTGGATGAGGTTTTTATTCGAAACTTTCCTGTGAAAGTTTGCTCAATATGGTACAGATTATAAAAGTTCTCAGAGCCAAGATGTTTTTATTCTTGTTTTATAGAAGAATCATCATGGAAACTAGTGTTTGTGTGATACTTTTAATACATAGCTTCAGGGAAACTGGTGTTGGAAGTGGAGTATTTGTGTTAATTTTGATCAAAAACACAACATAAGACAAAATTTGTTATTCAAGATCTTGACTTTGAACAACCTTGGTCAAATATACACAAAGTCAACTGAAGTATCCCGCATATATATTTCATCGTGATATATGCAGGTTCAGGTTATTTTAGAGAACTCTGTCAACAGTGAAAGGCACCAGAGCCTCACGCTTAAACCTCTTGAAAATCTTACCGCTGATTCAAGAGTTATAATAATTTTATCTCAGTAACAGAACCTGAACTATCACGTCTTTTAACGTTTACAAACTCTGGCTCTTCAACAAGTATGTCTTAATATATTTGGCAGTTAGAAAGTGTCTTTTGAAAATAGTCATCTTTTCTCTCCCAGAATAACAAGAGAAAGAAGAAGAAAAGTGTTCTAGAAAATGCCTAAATACATTGGGTTTAAAAGTCTTCAGTTTTAAAATTTCTTTTTTAAAATTTCAGCTGATTTCAAATTCACAAGGTCAGCAAATGTCACAATTAACCCAATCCCAAGGCTTTGATATAGTTCCTCAAAATGTTTCTAACATATGGATAGATTCCAATGTATTATCTGCTCTAAATACAACTCCTAGAGAAATGTAAAGAAGAGAAATTACTTACATGTTTCTCTCTTACTTAATAAAGCCTAGATTTATAGGATTACAACAGATAATAGAGCATAGAAGGCCATAATAGTAGACAATCAGAAACTTTGCTTCTATTTGTGGCATGGAGAAAGCATGAGGTCAATAGCCTAAGATGACTTCTCAGATGAACCTCTCCCCTCCCTATTGCTTTACAAATGAGACATTTTCAGGTTGATTAAAAGGCCAATCACATCAGCAATATGCTTCAAACTAGACTGACAAAAAAATGAGTCAGCTTAAAAAGACAGTTTTATATAGATGTCAAATGTATGGCATTACAGTTTTACTCAGTAGATTTTACTTTACAGTACATTTACTATTAACCTTCACTTCCATTATTTGTGAAGTTCTGTTGGCCTCTGACTGTTGCCCTGACAACCACAGTGTGCAACATCTATTACAAAGTACAAACAAAATGCCTGAGTCAGCTTGTGGGCGCAACCATGTGGATGTGCTTCTATAGGTCTATGTCTCCCTGGTTTCCTCCTTTCTAATATGAATCCTCAATTTGTTTCTGGCTTGCTGTCTCCTTGGGGTGTCAGTGCTCATGCTTGCAGGACAATTACTGTGGGATTGCAAGTAAAGCTTTAAGAGAGAGAAATACATTAAACTGAACAACTATAACCAAATTAACTCTCTAGTGATACGTTCCTTTTTTGTGACAACATGTTTTCGGTTAACTGATCTATAAGAAAATGCCAAGTCACTTGAGAAGAATTCGGACTGGCTAGACACTAGGGGATGACACAATAAAGCTCCCCGTTTTTTGTTTGTTTGTTTGTTTTTAACTTCTCTGTAATGCATAGTCTCGTGATCCCTTGTAAAATACAAAGGTGCATATGCCAGGAAAAACTAATTCTGAAATGCTTAGCTCTCCATATGGTAGAGCCAAATGTAATTGATTTTCACCATTTGCAACTCCCTATCCACTATTGTTATGTAAGAAATTGAAAATGCTCTTCTCACTACAACAGTAACTAGGAAATTTTAATTAAAAATACCAACAACTTGAATATACTCTTTGTTGGCATTTGGTTTTTAATGGGACTTCTCTACTGTGTACATTATTACAAAAGGAGAGGGAGTACACCAAAGAAACACGAAGAAGTCTCTCCTTTTCCTGCTCATGATGTTTTTCTTTTAGATTTTTAGCCTCCAGGAATTTGAACTCCTAATTGTTAAGTACTGAACTATATATTTCTCCCTTTAGCTTCTTTCTGTCATGAATAGTCGAATAATTTTATCTCCTACTCAGTATTCAAAGAAATGTAAAAGAGAACACCCTCCGCTTTAGTGCCTTAGAATGTAATCCTACAGAAAATGTAGTTAAAATGCTTTTAATCAACTGTTAACTGACTGAACTAAGTTTTGCCAGCACTAGAACTCAGTCCTAATCTTAACATAGGTATGCATATTAGTCAGGAATCTTTCAGTTCCACGTGACATTAACTTATCTCAAATTAGCTTCAGCCTAAATGAGTATTAGTGTGTTTGCATAATCATGAAGAATAAGTGTACATTTGGAAATATTTAAATCAAAGACCTTGATGTTTCCAGGTATTTTATTTTTCTTCTTTTCCTCACATTAATTTTTCTCTGCATGCAAAATTTCTTTCCTTTCTCTTGCTGAATAGGATGTTCTATTGGTCAACATTCAGAAAAGAGAAGATGGGTAAAGCTCTTGATAAAACAAGAGAATGCAGTTAACTTCTTCCACTCAAAGTGAGAGAAAGAGAGAGAGATGATGGTAATTAACCTTGGCTGGATTATGTGCCAACTCTGAATCAATCATGGTAGCCACTGGAATAAAGTACTATCATCAGGCCAGCCTAGGTCACTGTATAATAAATAGTATAACAAAGTGAGTGACAGGTTTTTAGAGGAAGTAAATCACAGCACCATGTAGTAATCATAACAAAGTTAGCACAGAGAATGAATTGATTAGGGAAAGTCTCTGCACAGAAAGACATTTTTGACTTAGTCTAAAATATAAACAGGAGTCTTGTCAGGTAAACAGAAAATGGGGAGTGTTCTGAGATAGGGTACCCTCTGCAAAGGCCTGGAGTTGAAAAATCATGGCATATATATTTTTAAGTATTTCTTAGGATTTAGAACACTTCGAGAGTGTTTATTTTTTTAATGCTACAATTTGTATAGGAGTGGAAAAAATTTACTTGAGACAATGAACATCTGTGGGACATCACTTATGGTAATGTTTCTTAGCTTAGTATTTCAATATGCTTCACAATATAATGTCATACAAGTTCTAGCGTTTTACTTAACCCACTAAACCAGTTTTAGACCTATCACATGCAAATATGAGTGTATTATTTTATATGACACATGATCTTTCCTTCAACTGGAATGTACAGAAAATGATATTAACATACTATACTGAAATGATTTTTGGAAAGTAAACTATTCTTAAAATGTTACTAAATATAATGACAGATATTACTTTAAAAGGAAAATCAAAGAGAAAGAGGCAGATAAGACATGAAAGATATAATCATTCTTGAGAGAGGAAAACATAGTTTGAGATGCAGATTTTTATATAGAGAATCTAAATCTAAAAGTAATTAGAAGGAAAAACTGAAAAGCTGAGAGATGGTTTGCATGTAAGCATGACAGAAAATTCAATTTACAGCAGTAAATATTACAAACAAGCCAGGCAAAATGAGGCAAGGAGATTTTCTCCCTCAACAAATAAGAAACAAATCAAGTCATGTTCCCAGAGGAAATTTCTACTAAATCTTTAGTAATTCTGTATACAAAATACCATTTGCTTTTAGATCCACTATAAACTTGATAATTCCAATTATTCTAGCTGTTATATTTTTCTTTAAATATTCTGAGTGGTTATTATCAAACTTTCCATGAAGACTTTAAGATAAGCTGCTAGTAGAATAAGAGAGACTTTAGGGAATATACATCCTTTTACTTATCTGGGTAATATATAGTATACCACCTCCAAAATTTCCATAGGAGGCTGCTAAAACATCAAAACCAAATTTGATTGTTACATATTTTGCCTTCTGATTATTTTTGTTGTTGTTTATGTTGTAATTTTCCATTGATGCTTATTCTTTAAAATAGATTTTCATGAGTGGCATGACTGAGTCAATTATGATATTTTTAAATTGCTTTCCAAAAGCGTTGTAAAGAATAGTCATGCCATATTTGGATATTAATACTAAAAAATTTACAAAAATAAAAAGTTACCATTATGGATTGAATGCTTGTGTTTCCTCCAAATTCATATGTTGAAATCCTAATATCTCATTTGATGGTTTCAAGAGGTGGTACCTTTGGGAAGTGATTAGGTAATAAGTCTGGAGCCCTTATGAATGGGATTATGTCTTTAAAAGAAGACACAAAGAAAGATGATCTCTGCTCTCTGCCACGTAAGGAAATGATGAAAAGATGACTATTTGCAAACCAGGGAGCTGGCCCTCACCAGACTTCAGATCTACCAGCATTGATCTTGGACTTCTCAGCCTCCAGAACTGTGAGAAATACATTTCTGTTGTTGCAACCACCCAGTCTATGATGTTTTGTTATAGCAGCCAAAACTGGTTAAGACACTTACTATCCAAGATATTTATTGCCTGGTCAGATTTATTTTTTAGGTAGATTGCTTGTGGCAATGGGGAGTAGAGAAGTGGATCAGTTATGGGACAAAGTGAAAACACCACAGGAAGGGGGCTGCAAGCACAGGCTCATGGAGAAGTCTTCTTTCTGTAGATGTTTTATAAGGGTTTGCTAAATGCTGCAGATGCTGAAGGCAGTCATCACTGACTTGCAGGGCTTGGGAAGTCTCTCTGTAAGAGGCTTGGATGAGCCTTCATCATTCCAGAAATACTGACTGAACACAAGCTATATAGTAGAAACTGTGCAAGATGATGGAGACACAAAAGCAAATAACCCTTAGGGGTTTTCCTCAAGTAGGTAAATTTAGTGGAGAACACTGAGATGCAGCAAGTTATTCTTGCAACAACATGCCTTGGATTGGTACAAGCAGAGTTAATTTCCAAAGTTTTGAAAAGGTTGAATTGAACAGCTTTGCCAGTGCCTCCTTCC
>NC_045436.1:151686596-151699034 GCF_002776525.5 Piliocolobus tephrosceles
CTTTCTTTCTTTCTTTCTTTCTTTCTTTCTTTCTTTCTTCTTTCTTTCCTGGAGGATCACATTTTCAGAGTTCTTTACTCTACTATGCTGGATGTGGAAAATCCAGTTCATTCTTGTATATTTCAAAAAGACTAACAACATACCATAATTGATGTTAAAAAACAATGTTGTCCTGTATCCTGATTCCATCTTTCTTTGAAGTTCCACAGATCATGACAACAATGAAATGAAAATGTAGAAGTTTTAAAAGGTTATACTCAGCTTATACATATTTTTCCCATAAAGTAAAGAATCTGTCAGAAAAAAACTCTGAATTTCCCAAAAAAGTAAGTACTTAATATGATGTGATATTGTACAATGTAAGGTAAGGAAAGGTTAGGTAAGGTAAAGTAATATAATAATATAATATTTTATTGTTTATCTTGAACAACGTAGCATGTGGACATTCTTGTGCTCTGATCTGCTGCTTAAGAGTGGCCTGGGGCCTGGATGGGTACATCTGTTTGTGAGGGAACATCTTTTCATGGTCTGGGCTTGAAGTACATGCCTTTGTTCTGCTTAGGTACCTGCATCAGTGGCTCTCAGGCATGCCTCCACGTTTCTGTATTTCAGGCCCCACAAAGGATGGGTCCGTCCACTGCAGTATAAAGTGGAGAAAGCAGGTATAGGGGCCGTAAAGGTAGCTGAATTAACCTGCTGGCCAGGAGGGCGCCCACAGATCACCAGGGACCAGATCCCACATATACTTTCTCTCTCATCTTGCTGTAAGTAAATTCTCTACCACCGGAGGCTGGTGTGCATGTTGTCTGGTTTCAGTGACCTTGAATCATGCTGAGTTTTTCCCTGGTAACACTTATCTGCCTCTTAACCTTGGCCATACAGCCTGGCTACCGAATGAACAGTGAAATTATATATATTTACTTCTTTAAAACAGCTTATAGTGTATTGGACCTGACGTAGTGGACATAAGATCTTAGCAGAGATTCCAATGCATATTAAAAAGAAAATCAGTAAGTGTTAACTATTTTTATTTCCATTATTTCAGGCAGAAACATACCTGAGCAGATGCCACAAAATGTTTAGAATATGATATATTAATGCATTAGTATGGGCTTTTGAGACATTATTAAATTATCAACTTTAATAATACCTAGATGTGCAATCTTTGTAATGCTGTTTATTCTCCATTACTCATGTGTAAATGGGTATAAAATTGGTGATGACCTCATTAGTTTATTATGAAGAAAAATGCAATAATACCAATGAAATGCCTGATTTGTTTACTTAGTACTTAGTAATCACAAAATTAGTGTTAGCCATTATTATCTACTTTGTTCTAATTCCTTGACCCTTCTGTATTCTCCCAGTGTTTTCTATTCCTATCGTTAAATCTTTTGCTTTGCTAAGAAACTAATCTGTGTCATATGGAATGTGAGAGTTAATGGGTTATTTTTAAAATTTTGGAGAGAGGACTCAAATCCAATTTGGAGTTACAGAGTTGAAGTAGTGTATAAATATTCCTTTTCACAAGTGAAGCAAGCATACATAATATTTCGCAAAGTGTGCAGGATAATAAAACACTAAATACTATATTTATAATTAAATTTTAGAATGTGATGGCACATAGTTTCATGATCATTTGACAGAATAATAAGACTACTGAAATGAGAAGGCAATTTCTCAGAGAAAATTGCATGAGACAAGATGAAGTAGGACAAAGAGAAAAGAATTAACAAAATTGGGAAATCACAAGAGAAGTCCTAGAATGAAACTTTGGTAAAACCTAACCCAGTTTTAATGATGTGTTATATTATCTCAGAAGCTATGTGGGCCAGGGAGTTCAGATTCAAATATAGAATGATGCTCAAAGAAGAATGTATATTGACTAGTTTTTCAGTCAGCATGAGTGGATGTGTCCTCACTCACAAAAATTAGGCTTAGTGAGGCCTATGTAAATAATACAAGGTATATGTGTTTTAGATTAAAGGATATTTAAAGCCAACATAGAGAACATATTTGTTCTTATTAACTACCAAAAGTAGTTATACTCACATAGGGCATTCTTCTGCATGTACAATCTCAGTAACCTTTTACTGCCCTAAAATTGGTTCTGATTTAATTTATCCACTTGGGCACAGGACTAGTCACCCAAAGATAGTTAAATGCAAGGATGAATAATTCGCTCTAGTTTCTTCCTGGTTGTGGTAACAAGTCTATAATTATATCTAATTTAATGTAATGTTTATGACAGCTAAAGTTAAATTTTAGGTGCTAATTAGACATGAATAATATCAACTTTTTAACCTTACAGTAATGCTTTGTACACTCAGGGCCTGTCAGGGTTTGTTGAAGTCATTTTTGCTTTAAGTTCAAATTACTTCATTTGAACTCATTTCCACCTTTTGTGGATGATTTATATTCTAGCTCTTTAATAAATTTTGGTTTTGGTTTTGAATTCTGAACTATAGTTATGGTAAAAATAAAATAATTTGTTAAAGCAATTATATTTAATTCTGACAACTCATTCATGATCAAGCAGACCAAGGAAGATGTATTTTATGCTAAATGATGTGAAGAGCTATGTCATGAAAATATTCAAACCTGGAACAATTAGTCTCTTGTCTCATCAGCTTCTTATAAAGTGTGATGAGGTTGTTACATTACATTCCCATGAAATCAGCTGGCTTCCAATAAGCAGCTTTCTCAAGTTTCAGGTAGTGATAAATTTTTGTTGAGGAGGGAAGTGAAACAATTTTTGAGCCTTAATAAATTGAAAGTAGAAGAATCTTCCAAATGGTCTTTAAATAAGATAAGAAATTCAAAACCTGTTGGTGGGTTTATTGTGAAGCATGAATATTTAAGATCAAATAAATATAAAAAGCAAATATTAACCTGTAGCAGTCACAGCACCAGTTTTCCTTCCTTCAGAGAGAGAAAAATAATTTTAAGTATTTGATGATATGTCAAGCAAATTCTTTTAAAATTAATATTGCCACTGCTAGTAGTTATGATGTTGAGTTTTAATTTTCAAGTTAAGGGAATTTTACTCACTTAGGCTCTTGCCTAGTACCTGTAAGATAAATACATCTATATCTAGCCATTTCTCTCTATGTATGCAAATAGATAGATATATATGGTGATAATCTTTGCAACTATATCTATCATTTGCATACAGATATTCAGACAGAAAATCATATTTTTAATTCAATTGAAGTTGTCGGGGTATTTTTTTTTAAGAGAGTCTCACTGTGTCACCCAAGCTGGAGTGCAGTGGCATTATTTCAGCTCACTACAACCTCCACCTCCAGGTTCAAACAATTCTCATGCCTCAGCCTCCTGAGTAGCTGGGATTATAGGCATGTGCCATCACACTTGGCTAAATTTTTTTTCTTTTTGCATTTTTAGTAGAGACAAGGTTTCTCCACATTGACCAGGCTGGTGCCGAACTCCTGGCCTCAAGTGTTCCACCTGTCTCAGCCTCCCAATGTGCTGAGATTATAGGCATGAGCCACTGCACCTGGCCCAAAATTTCAGTCCTAATTTTAATGATTTGTTTTTGTGTAAGTGAAACAAATCTTTATTCCATGACAATTCTGCCATATGGTTACAGAAAGGGTTAAGTTTTCAGTTCTCCCCACAAATCTTGCTATATCCCTATGTTGATATATCTGCATGAATCACATTGTCTAGCCTAAATACTAAGGCTCATATGGTCTTCTGGATAAGAGCAAAGCCTCCTCTTTGTGTGGCATGCTCCTTCTTTACCTCATTCTATGAAATAAGAATATTGTTTAATTAATTACCAGAAATATTATCATTATAAATAATGTGAAGTAATTTATAAGCCTAGTAATACTGATTTTGATTAATTCAGTTCGCAAAATCCCAACAATTCTAGAGCCTTGACATGATTTGGTTTCATATTGAATTGTAATCCCCAGTGCTGGAGGTAGGGACTGGTGGGAGGTGACTGGATAATGGGGGCGATTTCTCATGGTTTAACGCCATCCCCACTTAGTGCTGTTATAAGGATAGTGAGTTCTCATGAGAGCTGGTTGTTTGAAAGTGTGTGATGCCTCTGCCCTCTCTCTCTTCCTCCTGTTTGGGCTACGTGAAGTGCTCACTCCCGCTTTGCTTCTCTTGTCATTGTAAGTTTCCTGAGGTTTCCCCAGAAGCCAAGCAGATACCACCATGCTTCCTGTACAGCCTGCAGAATCATGAGCCAATTAAACCTGTTTTCTGTATAAATTACCCAGGCCCAGGCATGTCTTTATAGCAATGCATGAATGGACTAATACAAGTATTCAATAAACTTCTGCTTTGAAAATAAAACGAAGTTGAACTGGAGCGTTGTTAATAGAAATGCTTTGGACTTCACAGAGGTGAACAGCTGTGCATGCCTAGAAGCAGATTGGTGTTCTTGTCTTTATTAGTTAAAAAAAAAAGACCAGAAGTACAAGCTGAATGCTTTTGTATATTGACTCTTAACTTTCACTTCACAGAATGAAGACCTTAAATTTGTGGATCTCTGCAGATCCACTGCATCAGTTCTTACTTGAATCAACCTTGATTCTCTAATTGTAGTTGCAAAAGCTACAATATACATTTGTTAAGAAATTGGTTTAGAAACTAGGTTGAATTTGTTTGCTTTATTCTTTTCTGTGAAAAGAATAAATTATCATCACATCCTATTATCTTGCATTCCTTTTCCTATAATTTCTTCTTATGTTTTTTTTTAAAAGGCAAGGAAGCACTAGGACAGCTATTAATTATGATTTTTCCCATGTTTCAAAAAAGGGTACCTCTTTATATTAATCACTTCAAAAGAGATCTATGCATGCTCTGTAGAGCTTTCAATCCTTCTCCAGAATCACATTATTGAGTTGTAAATCCTACCATCTTAATCTTTGAAGGAAGACAGAATGTATAGGTGTATTACTAAAATTCCATTTATAACTGACTTTCCTAGAAATAAATATGGCTGTCTATCCTAAACTTTCATTACATGTTAATACATTTATTCTCTGACTTATCCATTTTAATTTTACAATATACAGTTGACTCCTGAATAATGTGGGGGTTAGGGAAACTGACACCCTCCACAACAAAAAATCTATATATGACTTTTGACTTCTCAAAAACTTAACTACTAATAATCTACTGTCCACTGGAAGCTTTATCAGTAACATGGACAGTAACATGGACTTTATCAGTAACATGGACAATCAATTAACACGTTTCATATGTTTCACGTATTATACACTGTATTCTTACAAGAAAGTAAGCTAAAGAATAGAAAATGCTACTAAGAATATCAAAGGAAGAAAAATATATTTATTGTTTATTAAGTGGAAGTGGATCATCATAAAGGTTTCCATCATAATAGACTTACTGTTCACTAGGCTAAGGTGGATGAGGAAGAGGAGTGGTTGGTCTTATTGTTTCAGGGGTGAAAGAGGCAGAAGAAAATAGGAGTATTAAGCGGACTTGCATAGCTTATACCTCAAGGCTTAATTGTAGTTGTTTTTGTTGACTGATTATCTTCCTGTACTTACTGTAGATTTTATGAAGAAATCATGGTGGACTTTTATTTGACACTCATTTCTGCCAGGCACAACAACTTCAGCCCTTCGTGAATAAATTATGGATCAGATAAATGATCAACTTTACAATTTGATCTAGCACAATCAATTTATCTAGCACAAATTTAAAATTTGATCTAGTACATTTACAATTCATCCATTATAAAGATGAAACTTCACAATTATAAAACATACAGACCTTACAGACCTTGCTATTTCATTTCCCTTTTATTAGAGTAATTGGGAATTTAGATTAGAATTTATTTCAAAGATCTGTACACTCCAGATTGATCATTTTACTTTCCAATATTTCAAATAGGGCAGTCCTTTTGTTTTATTGTCATTTATACATATAGACAATTGGGGAAATTTATGAAGGTTAATGAACATAACCGTTCATGTTAACATAATCCAAGATTCTTGTTTTCTTCAACTCTCACAGTATCACTATCTGGCTTTTTCATCAATTAGGTGCTCTCCTCAGACGTGTTACTGAAACAACAGAAAGAAGCTTGATTATGAAAAATATGCTCTTACTCATTCTTTTTGAGCTGAGACTGTTCAACACTGGAAGGTAAGTATATTAAATAAAAATATTTGTTGATTAATAATTTTATATTAGTTATGAAAATGTGAACTTCCAAAGACATCCATTTATACTTTCCCTAATCTTAGAGCATTATAACACACACTAATATCATAAATATTTTCTCTTTACTGTGACGTGATGGGAGTAATTGCAAAAATGCTGAAACTATTCACTGTCCTTTTAAACTGTAACTTGAGGCCGGGCGCGGTGGCTCAAGCCTGTAATCCCAGCACTTTGGGAGGCGGAGACGGGCGGATCACGAGGTCAGGAGATCGAGACCATCCTGGCTAACACGGTGAAACCCCGTCTCTACTAAAAAATACAAAAACTAGCCGGGCGAGGTGGCGGGCGCCTGTAGTCCCAGCTACTCGGGGAGGCTGAGGCAGGAGAATGGCGTGAACCCGGGAGGCGGAGCTTGCAGTGAGCTGAGATCCGGCCACAGTACTCCATCCCGGTCGACAGAGTGAGACTCTGCCTCAAAAAAAATAAATAAATAAAAATAAAAAAAAAATAAACTGTAACTTGACTGATTTTCTGAAAGATCCAGATAAAACGACTATATCAAGTTCAAAGGTATGATACTTTACTGATTAAGTAATATAACAAGACATTGAGAAAAGTAAGAATGAATTGAGAATATATTATTTATTATGATTGATGCTAGAAAATATATTCTATGCTTTCTGGCATATGATTCAAAACTTAAATTGTTTACCTCTTGATGTGGAATACTATTTACATCAATTTAATATTGTGTGTTCATTTTGTTGATTTTGATAAAAACTATTTTCAAATGCTGGCATTTAAAATGTTCTGCTTATTTTACATCAATTACCTTAATTATTGGCTTAATTATTGAAAAATTATTTTTTTAAAAAAATTTAAATTGAAATTTTGGACTAGAAATAACTTCTGTAAAATTCCATAGAAAGTTTTAATTTAGAAAATAGCTTTGTGAGATGTGAAAATTGTTATTTTGATTTTATAGCTCCAAATTAATATCTGCATGCTTTTTTATAAATAATTATTTTTCATTCAAAATATTAAAACTTAAAATATGTTTTCCAGAGTATTGAGAGATACATTGAAAATACATTGGAAAGACATAATTAAAAATAATTTTATATGACTATATATTTGAGGACACTTTAAAAAATATATATTATATATCACACTTATAATATGGTATTTTGTATCTAAATTACATTCACTTAACTGTTAGCTAACAGGCCAAAAGGTTATAGTTAAATTCATTACTTATATGGCGTGGGGTAGTACTTGGTCTCAGGTAAATAAGCATGAATAAAGCATGAACCCTGGTCTCTAGGTTTTTCACAGGCTGTAGTAGCAAGTGTATAGTTAAAATTTATATTATGTTTTTGGCTATTATCAAAGGCCTAATTAAGAAATGTTCAGATAATGCTATTTACATTTTTTCCAGAAATTTGTCTTAAAAATCGTTACTAATTTTTTTTTAGTTTATATTATTTATAGTACAACATCGTGTTAGAATTTATCATCAGGAAAATTGCAATTTTCTAATTATATTGTATATTACTCCCTGTTTTATGCTGAGACCTATGTTTTGTTTTCCTGTGTTCTGTGGCTTCAAGGGATTTTAAAAGTAATGCTGAGTTTCCATTGGCAAATGAATTAGCTTGTTTTTTCCAAAGCAGTATATCACTGTATTTCTTTAATTTTCTTGTTCCAGTGTCTTAATTTGAGCTTTTGCCAGAAATCCTTTTGGGAAGTAAATACATAAATATATAGCATGTGATAGTTCAGTTAGATACACACAGCTACCTTACTTTACTTCAGCGTCATACAATGGAAAAAATCTGGCTAGAATCAAAAGCACTAACAAATTAGAGATTCTCAGAAAGAACAGAAAAACAAACAAAAAAAACCTCATACATCATATTTAATAAGCACTTACAATGTTGCAGGTACAGATAAACATGGCATAATCTCTTATCTCTACGGGCTATTAGCCAAATAAGAGAGAAAGGAAAATGGTTTAAGAGTAAATATTATTGAGACAAGGTATCTATCTATACAAGAATAGAGAGCACAGGTCTCCCTGAGGAGTTTCTGCCTCTGCTGCACTGTGAATAGTAATAGAAGTTAGCTTTATAAGAATCAATAGAAACAGTGTCTTAAGAAGTAAAAACAAGATTTCCAAGGTAAAGAATCCTCCAGAAAAAAAAAAAGTGGTAAATAAAGTGCTTCCGAATAATTAACCAAAATTAGCAATTTTAGAAAGGACAGTGTCTGAAGAGATAAATAAATTTAAATAAAGAATTACATACGTTTATAGAAGACCAAGCCAAATGTTACAGTACCAGAAAGTAAAGATAACATTTGAGAGGGGAAACCCTAACCTTCATACTATACACCTGCATGCATTTCTTGACCCCAAAAACCTGTGTCTAAGTAGCATCTTGCAAAAATGTAAATTATGGCATTACATTTATGAGTTGCTCCTTACCCAAAATTTTCCTGTTCAAAGAGCTTTTCAGTAACTCACCTGATGTTCACATAGTGGTAACAGGAGTGGTTATGAATAAAATTCCAAATATCTGGCTCTCTTATACTCTGAGATATGCTGTTTCTATTTTACAATGATACTATACTAAAAGCAACTTTAAAACGTCAGTGAATTTCAACAACAAACCTTTACTTCTTGCTCATGATCTGTAGGTCAGTGGCAGTGTTTTTGGCAGACCATGTGGGACATGGGCTGTTCTCATGGTGAATCACAGGCCTATAAGAGTTCAAGGCGGCCAGGTACGGTGGTTCACGCCTGTAATCCCAGCACTTTTGGAGGCCGAGGCGGGCGGATCACGAGTCAGGAGATCCAGACCATCCTGGCTAACACGGTGAAACCTCGTCTCTACTAAAAACACAAAAAGTTAGCAGGGCGTGGTGGCGGGCGCCTGTAGTCCCAGCTACTCAGGAGGCTGACGCAGGAGAATGGCCTGAACTCCGAAGGCGGAGCTTGCAGTGAGCCGAGATTGTGCCACTGTACGCCAGCCTGGGCATCAGAACGAAACTCTGTCTCAAAAAAAAAAAAAAAAGAGAAAGAAAAAAAGGACTTCATGGCAACCCCCAAGCATATGTAAATTCTCTGTTTGAACATGAGATATGTCACCTCCATGACATTCCCTTAGTCAAAGCAAGCTGTGTATCTAACATTGACAGGGATAGGAATTACATCCTTCCACAAAGCAAAACAATAGCAGTATAAATATTTACTGAAAAATAATAGATTGTATCATAACGACTTTGAATTCAAAAATCTATAAATTCCAAGAAAACAATAACTTGTAGCTAGAGATTACTGTATTGCATACAGGCTGTTCACATGCAATGTAAGATAAAAAGACAATTCAGAAATATGTTGGAAAAATGACAGCTCAACTAAAATTCCTAGGGGTTGAAATGAACACCTAGATACCAATTTCTATTTCTTGGAAGAAGGTGCTTATAGATAAAACATAAAGAGAAAAATATTAAACTGTGGTGTATTAGGCTGTCAGGAAACTACTCCAAAATAAATATGGAGAAACAAAGCACTGAGAGGAAATGGATAGAAAATGGGGAACAAAAAGAAGCCACCATACGTCGAAGCCAGGAAGACACCCTCACTGGAATTAGGACTCCTTCATCTGCTTTGAAACTGATTTTGTACCTCATTGGGAGGCAAAGCCTTTCTAGTGAGTAGTAAAAGCAGATGTTGCTCAAACACTCCCCTGAATCTTTAGAGGAAAGTGCTGCCTGATTGCTGAATAATAGAGGAATATACATTTTTCTATAAAAGTTTTCCAAAGAACCAGGATCAATAGAATGTATACAGATATATAAAAGGGAATTTATTATTGGAATTGGCTTATTCAATTATGGATGCTGTAAAGTCCTACGATATGCTTTCTGCAAGCTGGAGAATCAAGAAACTGGTGTTGTAATTGTGTCTGAGTCTTAAGGCCTGAGAACCAGGGGAGACAATGGTGTAACTCTTAGTCCCAGGCTGAAGGTCTAAGAACCAGGAACTCCAGTGTTCAAGGGCAGGTGTAGATGAATGTGCCAGCTCAAGAAAAAGGCAAATGTGCCCTTCCTCTGCCTTTTTGTTATGTCTGGGCCCTCAGTGAATTAGACAATGCACACTCTCATTAGTGGGAGTGGATCTTTTTTCATAATCTCCTGATTTAAGTGCTGATGTCTTTCAGAAACATTATCAAAGACACATGCAGAAATAATGATTTAGCAGCTATCTGGGCATCCCTTAACCCTGTCAAGTTGACACATAAAATTAACCAGCACAATGTTAGTCAATTCTAATTTGACAATTACAAATTTGTCCCTTATATTAATTGAGTGCTTATCTCCACTTCACTAGTTAGAATAAACTAACATTTCTGCTGGAATTACATATATATGTGTGTGGGTGTGTGTATACACACATATATACATATATGCATATATACACATATACACACATATATACACACATATATAACTTTTCATTTTCCAGACATTATAAAACTATTTTGTTGAGGTACGAGTGACAAACAGAAAGCTGGACATATTCAATGTATATACCTGGATAAGTATGTGGATAAGTGTACACCTGAAAGATCATCACCACTATCACTCAAAGTCCAGATACATATTTTTTAGTGGATACTATTTGTACCCAAATATATCCATGTACCTTTAACAGTAATAACATTTGTGAATAATTAAGAATATTTTCTAAAGTATTTCCTAAAGAATCCAAAAAGAAAATTTGTCATTAGTTTAAATCAGCAATTCTATATACAGCATTACAACACCGTAATATATATTGATTGATGATCAAGTGTGGAGTTGTAAGTATCTTGCCAGCAATTATGTAGATGAAGTTATTTTCCCCATGCTGAAATGTGTGAACAGTTTGACTATAACTTTCATAATATATCTTTTGAATTACTAGTTAAGGGACCATAATAAGAGCTCTTATGTAGAATACTTGTTCTACCAAATTTCTAGGTGTTTATCCTTCCATAAGGCATTTTAAGCCCCATAAACCTGTTTCTCTATCTGTGAAATAGCCAAAATGTTAGCAATTGGCTATGTAAGGTTCTTAGAAAAATTAACGGTGACAGCCTAGGGCAAGTGCTTACCAAAATGCTTAGCAGATAATTACTTAAAAATAATGTCGACAGTGAAGGTAAATAATATAGTTTGGCTCTGTGTTCCCACCCAAATCTCATCTACGCCATGGTAAGACGTGCTTGCTTCCCTTTCACCTTCCTCCATAATCATAAGTTTCCTGAGGCCTCGTAGTCATGCTTCCTGGTAAGCCTACAGAACTGTGAGTCAGTTAAACCTCTTTTCTTCATAAATGACCCAGTCTCAGGTTAAAAAAAAAAAAAAAAAAAGTATAGCATTGTGAGAACAGACTAATACAGTAAACAAAAAATATTTTTTGAAAGAAGTTGATCTACAAAGGTGACACAGGCATTTTAAAAGGGGTATTTCCTAAATGACCCACAACAAATCTTTATGCACAGCCCCTACTTCGACAACTTTTCAGCAGTCTATTGTTTCACCTGGATTTTTCTGTAACTTTCTATAATAAAATACTGCTTTATCAGTTTCTATACACTTGTCTCTTAGTAACTTCAACTATATTTGTGACATCATTTTTTAAATATTTATGCTGGGTTTTTCTTTTTCTTCCTGGCTTTATTGAAGTAGAATTGACCAGCAAAAAGTATATATTTAAGGTATACAACTCGATATTTTGATATACACTGTGAAATAATTACCACAATTGAGCTCTTTAAAATATCTATCATCTCACATCTTTATTATTTTTTCCTTTCTTTTCTATTTTTTTGTTTGTTTTTTAGTGAGAACATTTGAGATGTATACTCTTAGCAAATTTCAAGTATATGATGATGTCGTTAACTATAGTCACATTGCTGTGCATTAGATCCCCAGAAATTAAGCATCATGCATGATTGAAACTTTGCAGCCCTTGGCCAGCATCTTCCCATTTCTCCCTCCTATAAAGACTCTGGCAACCACCATTCTACTCTGCATGTGTGCATTTGACTATTTTGGATTCCACATGTAAATGAAATCATGCAGTATTTTTCTTTCTGTGTCTGGCTTATTTCAGTTATTGTCACAAATGCCAGGATTTTGTAAATTTTTAAGGCTACAAAGTATTTTATTATATATATATATATAATATTTTATTATATATATATAATATTTTAT